>NW_015378150.1:0-88370 GCF_001204775.2 Aspergillus nomiae NRRL 13137 | reverse complement strand
AAAAAAAGAGAGAGAGAGAACAGGAGACACTCACCCGGTCCCCGTTGCAACGTCTGCTATACTTGTGATATTTTCTATAGGGATGGCAGGATGAATAGATTTACCCCCAATCAAGTCGACGAGGAAGTTATGTTGGGCGTTGAGTCTGTGCTATCAGCTTTTATGGATCAAGGCGAGGCAGGCAACTGAGCAATGAACTACCTACCTAGCAGATTCCTTGGGACTGCGATTCAGCAGGTAAACCTCGTCATCTGGGGAGACCGAGGCTGTACGGGATAGGACCTTCTTAACCCGACGCCAAAGCCTTAACAACAAAGTGTGTACAAAGCCCACCATCATGATTTACGAACTAAAATACGAGGGAGAGACTCACACCCGAGATACCGGGGCCAATTCCTACATATAACGTCATGACCATCCTCCACATGTCAAGCCATGGGTGAAGGCAAACAAAAGACGTCAATGCCCATGCACAACCCTCAAGAAGGTAAATGAGTAAAAAAACCCCCTGACTCTCTTAACGAAGCCTAGACCAAGAGGATCCTTACCGAGTGGACTAATACCACTCCAACCGTTGACCCAAGGTCTCGGAATGAGCACTAAGGGAAACACTATTTGGCACGAGGGATCCACTGACAGTAGCGTGGCTTTCCGGCTCGTGGGTTGAGTGTCCACACCAACGCTAAAAATGAGCGAGTGGGGAGAGCCATGCTTGCTGCCAAGGTACTGTCCCGTCTTCGGGCTTCGAAGTTCGGGGATTGAACATGATTCAGACTAGGACAGCGATCAGGCAATACTGCATGGGGTTGCCTTGTGCTTTGATGGGTTTCATGCTTCTTTGTTTATCATGGCTTAGCGCTTCCGTAAGTATGACAAGAAGAAAGGGGAGAGAAAAGAGGAAGGAGTGTATACCCACTCAGATAGTCCTTCCTGAGAAAAGGCAGTGCTGCACTTTGAGGAACAGAGAGAAGACACAGGTTCGCTAGTTCCAAAGATGGAGTGAGCCACTCACTGGTGGAGTCGTCAACACGGCAGTACTCCGTAAAATTGAAAAATGCGGCAGTAGAAAATTCCCGAAGTTCAGGTTTAAGTGTGAAAAGTCTCCACTTCGTCTCGAAGTTTGAGTGACCTTTTCCTCTTTCATGCTGTCGTCCGGCCCAACGGACTGGGGCCACGTGCACTTGCAGACAGACCTGCATCCTCCATTACATACTCGCAGTCCAACAACAACACACACACACACACACTCACACACACACACTTGCTTTCACTATGGTTAGGTATCTACACGTAATCTAAGGTACAAAAGTACAAGGCCATCCTCGAATCACCAGATCCTCTTGGCTACCATCTCATACCGTCGAACATGATCCATGTTCAATTCCTCCTTGGAATTCTTCTCCTTTTCTTCTTTGGCCTTCAGCCGTCGTAGTCCCTCGGGATCATCCGTGTAGATCCACCGTCGGTGGTCGTCATTGACTTCCACCACTCCCCACCCACCAAACCGACGACTGCCCTCTACCGCATATTCTCGTGCGCGGGGCGGGCCACCATTCTCATGAGATGATTGCTCCGTCTCGCGCTGTTTCATCGCTCGGTAGCGGGAGCGGGCATAGGCTAATAACACCATTCCTAGGAGCAGTTTCACGATCAGTAACACCACATATCCCGTCAGAATGAGAACGACGGTGAAGATGTACACGGACTGCGCTGGGGATGGCATGGTATTCGCTAGGAGCTGCCGTAAAAAAGCGTTCATATGTGCCGCAGATGCTGGCACGATCGTCCGCAGCGTCAGCGGCGGTGGAGACGGGATCGGAGCGGGGACGTAGTGGCTATAGATAGAAGATAACGATGTCGACTCCACTGCCGTGGATGAGGGGTGTTGCGGCAGCAAAGCGGCCAGGAACATCTGATACGTCTGGACAGAAACCCGAAAGAAGAGGCAAGACAACGGGATGACCGGCAGTCCCAACCGACGGGTTAGATTCTGATCTCCAAAGGCATTCGTGTAGTAGTCTTTCGTCAGCACGTCCAAGAAACGCTTGTAGATGGCGGGGCGGGTGTTATTGAATTTGCCGATGTATGCATGCTTGAGCCAGTCAACAAGCATCTCGGATCCCAACACAACCAGAAAAGGCCCGAGGACCTGGGCGAGAGTGGGGAGAAACGAATTCACATGACTGAAGGACGCAATGATGGATGAAGGCACAATCGTGAACGACTGCGGTAGGATCGACGACATGGTTCGCGGTGGCGTTGACAACGGTGTGCTATTGGTGCTCGTCGACTGACTGCTGAAACTGGAGCCCAGGTTGCCAATGAAGTTGAATGCGCCCGTCTCGACGATATTGCGCGACGCAATGATGGTGAGCATAAGCCAAAGCTGAAAGCGCTCCACCACATCTGCGCAAGTTAACTGAAACAAGTTTTCTTTCTCAAATTTCTTAAAGACAGTGGACTTAATCTCGACAAACTGATTCGATAGTAGCAAAGAGAGCAAAGCATTTGAGTATGAATTGACAGCCACATTCAGCGTCATGACCTGATAAAAAAGCGCCGTGGCATGTACCACCGTGTAGGCCAACGCCAACAGGAAGAGCCCAAAAGGCCGGAAGACTTTGCTTCGTCCATTTGGCCGACGTTCCAAAGCCTCCCGCGAGAAAAGACACTCCAACACATCCTGTCCGATGGCTGCAAATAGCCGGTCGCTGACTTCCAGCACGTTGTAGATCACGTAAAGTTTGATGGCGGCCTGTCCTCGGATCCAGTGATACATCCGGCTTGCGTCAAAGTACATGAGAACAGCGCATGTGGCAATCATTAGTAGACCCTTGAGAATATCTGCCTTATCATCAGGAAGCAGTGCGGACGGAATGGACTTTTGTCGGCGGTGTTGATACTTGTGATGTGTATCGGAGCGGCACCGTCTGCGCGCCTCCGCTGCTTTCGCTTTCATATCGCGTTCAGTTCCAGCTGGCTCCTGTCGCGACCGGCCTTCAGCTTCTGAAATCAGGTGCGTTCCATCTCCCGATACCTTGTTGCGCCTTCGCCATACTCTTCCCACGCCTTTAATAATAAAGCTGGAGATAAACCGAAACTCGACCCCCAGATTAACCATCCAAGATTCTAGCAAAATATACAAAGCTTTCACAAAGCGAAGAGGAAGTATAGTAAAGGAATAGAGCCATGAGTCTAAGCAAGCCAGTATTCCAAACCAAAAGACCTGCTCTAGCACTGGCGGAAGCATAAAAAGTTCATGAGCCGCTCAAGCTTCACGCGAGAGGACTCATACGGGAAGTCGCTGGCGGCCGAGGGATGTATGTACAAGGGGGAGGGTCGGCCCGATGCAAGTTCTAATTGTAGGTAAGTCGGAACAGACAAAGGAGGCAGGGGAATAGACGGTGGCATGGGTGAAGGCAGTGCAGAATCGGCCATTTGTGGTGCAGAATTCAGGTTCTTAGAGTCTGATTCCCGACCTATGCTGGGACGATCCTGTTTCGACCGGGATGCCCACGTTTGTGCAAGGCGCTCGTTGCTGGGTAGCGTTTGTCGCCGAGCGGAGGTTGGGGTAGAAACAGCCCGTGAGCTTTGTGAGCGATGTCGAATTGACGATGTGGGTGGTCTTGCCAAGCCTCCGTCAAAAGTGAATTCTTTGTTTGTTTGGGATTTCGTGGCATGATCGGGTGGTAACTTTATATCCTTTAATAGGGGCGAGGCATCGTCCGTCAAGGTTATTTGCGAGTTTGAAGCATGCGTTTGATCAGAAACAACCCTGTGACTTTGTTCGTTATCTGCCGCGCGATAAGGAATCGACTGAGGTGACGAAGTGAGTTCTTGTATTTTGGCGGGAGATAGTTTCGGAACACGCTCTCGATCCTTGTCCTGGTTCCTGGCTGGAGAGACCTCTCTAGACCACTGGTTTAGAACAGTCGCAACTTCGGATCCATCAATGACATCCACCAAAGAAGTCCTATGTGACTTGCTGCCATTGACAATGTCAGGTGCCTGAGAATGCTCAAAGACCATGCCAAAAGCCTGATCGGGTGGTAAGGAGTGCTGTATGTTTTTCTGGTCGCCGTTCGTAGTTCGCTGACTTGCAGACCGGTGATGGCTAGTGCTGTGTCCATTGACCTGAGGACCATTTTGGTGTGGTTCTACACCCAAAGGTCTTCTCTTCGTAGCATCTGGGGCTTCGGAGACCACCGAAGCTTCGAAGCCTCCATCTAGCAAATTCAAAGGGGACGGTTGGAGCTGTCGGGTTTCGGGACATTTTCTCCTGACTTCTGGTTTCCGCTATTGCCTCCGTTTGCCTCTGTCCGGGACTCGGTGGTACCCTCTCTGAACGTGAGGACCCCGCAAAAATGTCCGTGTCCTGCTGCTTGCCGGACCTATTGTGTAACCCGTCCATCATTCGGGCGATTGCAGAACTTTCCAGTCCAGTTGTCCGAAAGTTGCGGAATTTGCGATCATCATCCGAGGCGACTGAAGCTCGAGGAAACTCGTCTGGTCTAGGGGCGGGAGGTGAGAGAAGGGGGGACACCATTGAAGAGAGCGATCAGAGTAGACATGGGATGATTGGCGAGCAGCTGAGCAACGACGCGGTATCTCGTTTCGAGATTCAGGCGGGGTTTGAAGCCATACTGACAGACGCCGGGTTTGCTGTCAGAGCCAAAAATTGAGACGGAGAGAGAGGAAGGAGAAGAAGAAGAAGAAGCGCAGTTAGTTATGCCCTCCGTAGTCGCTCCCGGTGATAGTAGCTGGCCGGTGAGGGTGGAGCCAAAAGGCGGTCAGACGGAAGTGGATTCCACTCCATTTATTCTGGGCAGTTGGGGTAAACCCCTCTATACAAGTGTTTGCTGAGAGCGAATTTTAACACCTAGTTGCTTCAGTTCATGATTAACATCTCGTTACCGGAAGCTTTAAGATAATTCTTCTTGGCTTGGTACATGCAAGTGTATATGCCCATCCTTCGTCATGACACTGCCCTCCCTCGGGTTACAGTTCCGGTTTACTACCTTGAAGACGTATTCGTGACCATAGCAGTAGGGGAAATGTAGAGGATGTTAGGGGAAAGGAAAGAGATAAAGGCGGGATCACTCAGCTTTGATTTTACTGTCCACCTGGTTCGTCCATCATCGAGCTGCATTCAGTCCAAAGGGGACAAAGAGCAAATACATGTTATCAAAACCGCGAGAATAATTTAAAAGCGTCCTAAGTCTGGCCCCTCTACCCTCTTCTCAACATGGCTTCAGGTACAGCATATCGGTGCAAGAGGCCACCCTACGATGTCCTTCAGTTCTATCTGAGCAGCGACAGTTACAAACTATACAAAGCTCCACCCAATAAACCTTTAAACTCCAGTGCAAGGGCTACACCTTTCATCTATCAACCTCCAGTTGAAATACTCCACTCCATGCTTCTCAATCTTGACCTACACAGCATAGGGATGCTGCGTCGAGCGGACAGGCTAGGAAGATAGTTAGTGGAATCACTACCTGCGTACTTCTTATTGAAGACCCATGCTTCGCACACGCTATCTATCATCGACGCTACCAAATGCTCTTCATATTTCCCATACAATGGCTTCTACAGAGTTCTATCATCCATGGTCTCAAACATGTCCCGATTTTGAACCCCTTCTCTGCTTGCCCACTTTTTCGCGCTCATGCTATAAACGTAGTTACCTTCGACCAGAATCTGAATTGGCACGAGTAGCTGGTATATGCTTGCACTTTGGACTGAGACAGAAAGATATCAGATCGCTCCCAGTTATTTACAATATTGAACCGCTCCGATGCCGCTTGGCCGATATTACTCAACCAAAAGCCCTGGGGATACAGATTCATGGAAGTTGAAAGGAGATGAAACGGGTATATAAGGCTGGCCTAAAGAGACGCGAAGAAAGTTACCAATGTCGTGTTCAGCAATGGAAAAGGAAACAGCGTCAAGGGATCCATGCCGGACGCCCTAGACCGCGGTCTGCTCCTACTTCCCTGGTTGTAGACGAGGGAGTTTCATGGAGGATGCAGGCAACAGTTGCATTTCCATACTGGGATTACCGGACACAGACATTGGAGCCAGGTACCTACTGTACCTATCACTGGGAGGAGGGTAAGGCGGATGATTGGAGACGTATGGAGACGATTTGGGATCTACACTCCCCCAGCAGAGAAGCCTATTATCGAGCATTCTTGGAGGCTGATATACCTCAGTATTTCTTATATTGTCCAGCAGTGAGGGCAGACTATGACTTTCAGAATAAACAGGCAGGGCTAGGGCAATATACGAGGGATGGAGCTGATTTCATTGTTCATCCCAAGGTTCCGATGCTGATGCCAACTTTGGGTATTTTCAGACATTCCATGACATTCAGATAGATCTCCAAGTGATGGTATCATCAAGGTAAGGTCTCAAGGAAGAAATTTGACTTTGAGGATATAACAGAATGAAACGTTGTAGGCAGGGTATGAGCGAAGCATTTAATACACCCCGTATCTGTGCAATTAGTACTAGGATCGTATTTCCATACTTTTGTTAGCAGGGTATGAAATAACTAACACTTAACTTATCTTACCGCCTCCTTCATACTGTAGTATTCTTTAGTGTTCTATTGTTCGACTTGCCAAGGTATATCCACGATGGTTTGTGTAACTTGTTATACCAGTGGATCGAGTACATTTGAAGCTCCTTAGTTAGCATCTAATTGCAATAAGGGTATCAAAAACCGGTTGTTTGACCAAAACATCCAATTTTAAGTCTCTAATATGAAGTCGTACGAAGGAAAGGAAAAGATTCGCGACAGGCTTCAGCCCTCAGAGTGGATAAATTCCAGCCCCCTGGGATAGCCACAGTACAGGGGTAGATCCCGATATCAGTGACAAATTCATACTCAGCCTCTCCATGCCTTATCTGAGAGGATGGCAACAGTATATTCAATGCGCTGGCTGCCTGGTTTAGCAGCAAGGACGACAAGGTGAAGGTGCATAGCGATGATTTGCCAAAGACAAGCTATATACTTGGGTGTTTAACGAATAAGGCTTCTCAGGTTTCTCATTCATGAAGGAAGCCAAGGTAAAAATTCGGTTTACGCGAGGCTCTCATTTACAGAGAAAATAAATCCTCTTGGGTTTTGAGCTTGGGACTTCTTTGTGCATCCAAGGGCACGCCGATACAAAGCCGTCAACGTGTAACAGGGGAGCAACACACATATGGCAGCAAGATAATGAGAAACGATCAGATATGAATTTATATTGTGGATCTTTGAATAAAGCTCCATATCGAGAAAAGTGCTGCGCAGGGTAATGCTCTTTCTGAACTTATTAGCACTCTATAATAATACATCGCGCCATTCTTGTATGAGCGCAACTTCTCAATTCAGGTTACGATATCTTACCCCGTAGAGCATTGTATACTACAGTCTGTACTATAAGGCAAGCAGACATGCTTTGGAGTCACTGGCCCTCACAATTATGACTAAAAGACAACAAGAGGTAGTTACTAACAATATAGATAATATTCAATGCCCAATAATGTGTGGTTATGTCCACAATACAATGCTAGATAATCTGAAATCATGCTTAGTCCGATACTTATCAAAAGAATAAGACTATTTCTAATAAATACATTCATCGTAGCTACATATAACCCTGTCCATAATTCTGTGGCTGAGGCGGATACGCTCGGTTGGAGTAGGTTCGTGCAGGTGCAGACCTATTATCGTATTCGGCCAACGGCGCGAACGTTCTCGGTCCTGACTGTTGATACACGGGAGAATTTGATGCGAATTCCCTCGCAAAAGGTGCTGGGGAATTTCTGGAAGGCGGATTGAATGGTGCATAACCATCGGGTCCTGGGGGCCGCGGTGCTCCGCGAGGTGCGGCATGTGAAAAGTTTCTCATCGTTTCCTCATCCATGCTAAAATTGGGCTGGGGTCTAGCTGGAGGTTGACCTGCCGCACCAAACGACCGCGTAGGATAGCCAGCCAGCGAAGGCAGGGTAGGAGTGCCGCTAGGACCGGGAGGCGAAAAAGTTCGAATAGGCCCGTTCTCTTCTGGTGACATACTCCTTCCTGGTGTCAGAGTTCGTGCCGTAGTATCTGTTGGGCTATATGAGTGGTATGGCGCAGGTGATGCGAGATCGTGAGACGGGTATGTCTTATAGGGACTGTGAATGTCGCCGGTGTCTCCAAAAGCATGCGCCGGAGCCATACCATTCACTCCACCATCTGAGGCGGCGGGTGCGGGTTGTGGCGTGCTGTTGAACCTTGACATCGGTGTTTGAATCCGAGAAGCAGGCGTAGGAACCTGAGTTGGGAGAGGAGGTACTGGCGGCGCTGGAGAGCTTTGGCGATCAAGAGGACTATATCCCGAGACTGCCGTACTTCCCGAGAGCGAAGTGGACGCGGAGTAGGCCGATGATTGAGTCATTGTTCGGCTGAGCGGGGGTTTGTCTTCGAACGCTGCCACACTCGGAAGGGTCGGAGCCCGGTCCGGTGCAGCTTTCTCTGGGCGTGATGGGTGCGACGGCAATGTGGTTTGCGTTGTGCTGCGCGAGAGAGTTGTGACAATCGGCGCCTTGTCATTACCACCGACAGTGGGCAAGGTGGGATGCGTATCCAGACCCATGTTGGGTTGGGTTGGTGTTCGCTCCTGTAACGCCATGCCCTTGGCCAAA
This sequence comes from Aspergillus nomiae NRRL 13137, assembly GCF_001204775.2. Taxonomy (NCBI): domain Eukaryota; kingdom Fungi; phylum Ascomycota; class Eurotiomycetes; order Eurotiales; family Aspergillaceae; genus Aspergillus; species Aspergillus nomiae. Next base: position 79,694 of record NW_015378150.1, on the reverse strand, counting down.
GCTTTGTTCACCTTCCTGCGCACAATGCGAGTGAGTCGAGTTTTGATCTTTCGTCGACAGTAGGCTTTCAGGGAGCCATCTTGCGAAGGGATATGATGGAACAAAAAGATGAGGTACAAGATGATGGCGAGCGCCAGCTTCAGGATAGATAAAACCCAAATTATCAAGGTGAAAAGCATGCCAAAGAGGACCAGGGCGCGCAGGTTGTTATTTTCGGCCAAGATCTTCACATTATCAAAGAATTGTATGACCGGGGATGAATCATTTGTGTCAGGCGCATTCTCCCCACCGGGAAGCAGGTCCATGCGCATAACCGAATACAACGTGATCGCATTGACGACTTGACGCGGCCCATCGGCGAGGAGGACATTCATCCAAGCTAACCATCGAATTAGTATTCATCGGACCGAGAACTGACAATGGCTACACCTACTCTCAAAGGAGAAATATGCAAACAGAGCAACGTACTCGGCCCCTTTTCTGCTTTTGGTGAGCTCGGCAAAAACAAGGAACCGCTTCCATCCATGACCACTAGCCCACAGGCGAATACTTTGAATGCGCGCGGCGAGAGAGTCCAGGTAACTCTGGGAGATACTGCCGGACCGAATGGCGCGAATAGCACGGATCCATCGCAGAACCAAGAGAACGAACGAGATGATAATACAGACGGCAAAAATCCACCGAGAAACGGTAAAGGGAATGGCAGGCTCAATTTGTCCGGCCCATTTCGAGAATGCCAGTAGATTAACGGCAGTGAATGTGTCGACCGCGTACACCGCTATTGAAATCACGAGGAAAACCCAAAGAAAGAAGTAAGAGAATGGCGAAAGACAGGACTCTGATTTGAAGTCATTTAGATTCTACGGAGTATATCAATGTTAGCCAAGGAACATCGAACAGGGGGGTTCTCTACCCGAGGGAACGCACGATGTAGTCCCATTGTTCCTCCAGGGATACCGGGCCTTTTTCACGATCGCCGCAGCAAGGCATTCTGTGCGTCCTCGGTCCTGCCGAGAAGCCAAATGAACGACTCTGCGAATGTGTCCAAGGAGGGGCAGCCAGTCACAGACAGGCAGGATGAACTTCGTCGGGCCAGCCGGGAGAAGGGAGAGATTGCAGCAGGCGCGATAACAGCGACCGAGGAAGTTGTGTTTCTTTTGTAGGGAGAGCCGATCTCAATAGCGAGTGACAAACAAGAAGTTTGAAGTGGATCTTGTTCGATCGGCGGTTGCGAGAATCAGTGGCGCATCGCCGTTGGACAGTCGCAGGGCTGGAGATCGCAGAGACACGCGTATATCAGCTCCGGCCCGTCATACAAGGGCCATTGAGCTTGTCCAAAAGCGAAAGTAGAGCTCTGAAACGAAGGAGAGTGATGTGTGCGACTCTTTGTCCTCTCTGAAAGGGGATGATGGGACTAGCGCCAAGATCAGGGCTTTTGGGCGCGTTTGGAGACCGTCGCAACCGAGATGGAGAATTGCGGGGACTCGGGCAAACACAGGGCGGGATTCTGGATGGTTGACTGGGTCGCAAAGAACGAACGACTGGATTGACAGCGGTTAAAGAGGGTCGATTGAATCGACAGCCACCAACGAAAGAGAACAATGTGAGAAGAATGGAAGCGCAGTTATGCAGGAGCCCCTGCGATGAAACACGAGGAGAATGCGCAAGGAATCCAATCACGTTGGAGGGGCAATCTGACATTGCGCGGTTAAGGTTCAGGAACCATTTCATTTCATTTCGGAGGTCTTTTCCTTTCAGAAACACTATCCGTTCGATCAGCAGAAGAAAGACGACCACCACAACAAAAAAGGAACAGAAAAATTGACAACAGGAACACAAAGACAGTAACATCTCGTTTTTCTTTCAAGGTTCAATAAGCTTTTCTTTGTTTTCACTGGAGTTCTTATTTTCCAAACTTTTTTCTTGAATGTGGTTGTCTTCCACAAGCTTCCCCACTCCTGACTTGGCATCATTTCCAAATGGGATGGCGAGGGTCATTGCGGAAAGGAAGTGGGCGCGAAGCGTGTGTCTGTCCCACCGAAGGGGACCCCATAAAATGCCCAACCCACCGACACACGCACGGGCCAACTTCCGTTGACAAGTAACCCTGGAGGTAAAAAAGGGACGATGTACATATATCATACGGCATGTGTTTTGTCCCACAAAAGGGGACCCCAAGCCCACCGCCACAACACACAGAAGTGCCACACGATAGCTAATGGCCGACGCAGCGTGCGCCTGTCCCGCAGAAGGGGACCCCAATCCCGCCACCACAGCACACAGAATGCTACGTCGCCGAGGAGGAATCGGTCATTATATCTAAGCGCACACCATGTTTTCCCAAAAAATTGGGAGCCCCGCCACGTCCTCGTCCCCACGGGTCGCAAGGAGAGTTATAACGACTAAATCCTCCACCCACTGCGAATGATCACCGAAACTACCAGGCGCACAGGATAAACAGTGCCCCATGATCCAGAACTTTGTGCAACACCCCCCGGAGTGGAGCTCACAAGTCCCTATAGGAGATCAGGGGATAGTGGGCAGACGCCTGTTACCCTGACGGCGCACAGGCGTCGATGCCGGCGTCGATGCCGCCGCCGCGTTGGACAGCGAGATGCGGAGCTTTTGGCACTCGTCCTCCAGCTCGCGCGTCTTTTTGCCCCAACGGATGTTATCCTCCGTCCGCGCTCTTTTCTCATTACTCAGAGCCTCCCGCAGCTTTTGAACGCCCTCCTGGGCCACCTGCTCAGAGGTACACATGACCCCTTGGTTGGCTTTGTCAAGCTGGCGGCGGAGGTTGTTGATTTCGGCCTGCTGCTGGGAGACCGTCACCTGGCTTTGCGCGAGCGCAGTGGAGATCGACCCCACGTCTCGGGTGGGACGCTTTGGTATCTCCTGCGAACTACGCGAAGCTTCCCAACGGGACAGGCGGTGCTCGAGGATCTGGATCGTCCTCTCGGCAGCAGCCGCCTGCTCCTGGCTCCTCTGAGCGTCCCTCATCGCCATGCCGATCTTACCTTGGAGATCATTGACTTCCGCTGTAAGGTCGGAAGCCCGTTTCTGGGCCTGGGCGGCGGCGGCACGTTCCTGCGCGAGAGTCAAGTCACAGGTGTGCTGGAGGTTCGACATAGATTGCCGAAGAGCCACCTCAGCTTCGTGTGCGCGAGTGAGAGACACTTGCGCGTGCCGCGCCACGCTGTCTGCCGACGACTGGTTAGTCGCAAGCTCGGCCTCCAGGAGCATGACACGCCTGAGGGCGGCATCCCGTTCCTGTATGGTCACCGAGGAGTCACGGAACTGCAGGTGCAGCCGGTCGTGCTCGGCCTGGAAGGCCTGACACTGGGCCATGAGCTCCTGGTTCTGGGCGACGAGGTCGTTATTGTAAACAACGAGGTTCTGGCGTTTGGTGTCGGTGTGGCCGCGAGATTGCTGTTCTCGGGCCTCTGCAGCGGCCAGGCGTTGCTCGAGAGTTACGAGCTGGTCATTCCAAGCTTGAAGCTCGGCTCTGAATGACTGGTGCTCACTCAGGAAATCGGCCTCCGCCTGTTCCCTCTCCCGGGCCAGCTGCTCTTCCAGCTGGGCGACCCGTTCGCAGAGGGACCGCTCCTTCGCAGTGGCATCGTCCTTCACCTGCCGCAGTTTTCCCTGGGTAGTGCTGAGCTGCCCTTCCTTGACCGCGAGCTCCTGGCGGAGTTCCACGATGACAGTCGTCTCGCGGGGTCGAGCCTCCTCAACGGGATCCGGTCGGGCAGACAGTTTCTTGACAAGCGCCCAGCCGTCCTCCATCCGTTGCTTGACTACCCTAAGCTCTCGGTTCTAGCAATGAGGAGCTCCTTCTGCTTGGTGATCACGCCTTCGCACTGATCGATCATATTCCACAGGTCAATCTCACGCGGCGTCGGGAGCGTCCCTCGGAGCTGTGTCTCGTGGCCGAAGTGGTCCACTCTTAGGGCTGCAGGCTGCAGCTTGTCGGCAAGTGGGGAAGAGACGGCCTTGGCGAGAGCGTACCAGGAAAGCACTGCCAGAATGGCACACGAGATACTGGTAGTGACGAAAGCAATGGCGTAAAGGTGGTGGATCTCGCCTTCAATCAGGCGTGGCAGCTGCCAGTCGTCTCGGATTATCGCACGTAACTCTAAGCCGGTCTCTTGGCCGCAGCAAAAGGCTACTTCGAGCCACTCGTGCCGGTTCAGCCTCCCCTGTTCGAGCTGTCCGAAGACGTCGAAGCAGTGGTACGAAAGCTCCTCTTCTGACGAGCTCAAGGCCATGATGAGAGCAGAGACATGCCAAGCTGCAGGGAGCAACAGATCGTACATGACCGTTGTCCCGCAGATAAATGACAGAGACAGTCGACACACTGTTGCAAGGGGGCGATTGAACGGGAAATACCAGTCCACCACGGCGGAGACGGGACGGCTGAGGCGGCTCTCGATAATCCGGCTTTTGACCCCATCCTCGAGAGTGCGTAGGGTAGTGAAAACGTCGGCCAGAGACCGAACGGCGGCAAGCTGCATGAGGAGCCAGCTTATACCGAGTACCACTGCGCGGATGGGCCGAACGGCTGCCGTCAAAAGTGCCGAGATCCAGGAGCTGAGGACTTTCCAGTCGCTGGCGATGTATGCGAAGGTGATTATGGCCGCGAAGATGATCGCAGACCCCGCTGTGAGATCGGCGTAGCCGAACAGCGCCAGACCCGAGACGAGCTCAGGGTCGATAATCTCTCCAAACAAAAACACCTGCTCAGCTGGAGAAGTCATGTTGGAAATGATTGCTGTACAGATTGTTTGTCAAAAAAGGGCCGAGAAAGGTTTAGAAGAACCGAAACCTGTATCAGGAGCAATGGCTTCACTGATCTGAGGAGGCCTGGTTTGACCAGGTATGGCTATAGGCAGCCAAAAGTAGTATGAGGATGTGAATATTGCGCTGTCTGCGATAGGCTTCAAGCTCAATGAATGCTTTGGGCTCTCAAGCGCTGGCGATCGGTTTGAAAGAGTTGATGATCGTGAGAGGGAGGAGAGGAGACAAAGCTGGGGGGTGGCGCAGAAAGAAGAAGGAGCAACACAACACGTCTGTTAGGCAACGACTTCACATCAAACAGTGAATTAATGTCCAGGTGGGAAATCAAGGCATACGGCCTAGAACCAGATAAAGGATGTCACTAGCCCCAGATTGATTGGCTGGACAAGGGGGAGCTTCAGCCGGCTGGATGCCTATGGGCAGTGAAAATGATAGAGACAGACGTGCTTCAAAGGATGTGGGTTGAAGATTTGTCCAGTCTACAGACAATGTACATCGAGCTTAGCAACCCACAGAGACATGTAGCATTTGAAGGACAAGACAACTTCTAACAACATGACAATATAGGAGTTGGCCTCAATTGTAACAATGACCAGAGACAATGGCCTTTGTTCGATACGGAAGATTGCATCGTATATGCTAGTTCCCTGTCTCTGTCTAGGGGACTTCCGAACTAGAATGTCCAATTTGTAGAAGCCACTCTTCTGGTATCTACTACCGAAAACCTGTCGTAGTTGTATGAAGTGTGGTCCTGGTATCCCACCCGGGCTTAGATTCTTGATAATGTGATGAACCTTGAATATCCCTACCAACTAAAAGACAAACAGACGAAGAAAGATCCAAAAAAAAAGTTGACCTGGCTGTTACTGTTCAGTAGAAAAACAACAACACCAAAGAGCTACTAAATGTTAGTATCATATCGTGAATTATTTCTGTTTCATATGTATACTGTTTTTCAGTGTCATAACAGTGATGAAGATATGTCATGCATTCATATTCATATTACTTCACTTGTATATAAAGGTGGTTCAATGAGCTCGTCCTCCAAACGATCCAAGGAAAACTCTTAGTAAAAGTCTATCCCCGAACTATCCACTGATAATGTATATGGAAAAATTCTATACAACAATACCATCACTACAATCACAACCCAAGACATATAGACCTCTCAAAGCTCCAGCACCTACAAATCAGTCAGTATTCCAATCCCCAAAAAGTTCCCAAGACCTAGGAAATAATCAAACATACCATATCAACCCACCCCCCACCGGCAAACTGACACCGACTCAGCCCCCGATTCACAAATCCCGCACTCTCATAGAACCGGATCAGATAGTCATGACATATCAACACAATTCGATCTGCCTCTATTTTCGCATTCCGGATATACTCCACATACTCCTTAACAAGATAATTTCCCACCCCCGTCCCTTGATACGCAGGTAGAACTGCAACCGAATGAACGGCGATATTAGTACCCCGCGGATCATTGCGAATGACCTCTCCATCTATTATTACAGGGTCGTAGGGGGAGTGAGACTGCCAGTTACTGGGCATCTTCATAGAGCCTTCGGTTATTGTTGTCGAGAGGGATCGAATCCCGATAACGTTGGCAATGAGTTGTTCCGTGTTATCTGTTTTTATAAAGAGGCCGAGGCAGAGTTCCGGGGTTCGGTTGAGCCGGTATAAGAACTGTAGTATGAGTTTAAGTATGTGGTTTTGGTTTTGATTGGGGTTGGAAGGTACCTTTCTTCTGAGCATCTTTCCTGCTCTACGAATGCGCTTTCAACTGTTACGCAAGACTTGAGGTCTGTGGCGGTTAGAGGGCGAGTGAAGGCGTTTAGTCCGGCTAGGGCTGGACATTGTAAGGGTTTGGTTGACGCCATTATAAGGGTGGTTTTTGAGTTGGGTTATTTTGGTAGATGTTGTGCTCAGCGTTATATTTGTCTGTTATATACTCCGGAATATGTACAATATCCACTTGCAAAAGAGTCATGCTTCGTATTACTCCCATACGTATGGGTCTACCTGGAGGAGAAGCTCGCCGAGGATCAAAGCTCCCGCGAATCAGAGAAGATTAAATAGAGGGACCGCGCCCTACGCCCACGCCTTGCGCCGCTAAGTGGGTCGTTCTCAATCTACCTTACTACGTAGTACGTAGTATACTTACACAGGGTATGCAGTGGTGTTTATATTGTCGCATTAAGATGGTAGAGAACATAGCATTGGGTTCTTTTGGATCGCATGGCATCTACTGGTCTAGGTACAGGGCATTTTTGTAGGGAGTGGAGTCAACATGCGTGTTCAACCTATCGTCTATGATGTACAAGATGTGTTTCGCGTTATATATATGTGTATGTTCTCCTGTTGATCTCAGGATTTTTAGGCCGAAGTTTTCAATTCCTTATCCATTGGAACAACGTAAGTTGTACCTCCCTACGGAAAAGTTTTAACTAGTGGTCTCTTACTCAACTTGATTCTTTCCTCATTCTATACCTGTTGTACTGCGCATCTAAGTTACGTCTGTATTGAATTCTTGCCCCTGGTATAGGGCATCCGACCCCAGCCATGGAGTGCAACATCATTGCTGAATCATGTTCAAGCAACAATATCCATAAAAATCAGTGGCCAGAATGGGGGCTCTGTCAGGTCGTATTCAGGTACGAGAAGGAACCGCAATGACCATTGCTGCCCAGAACAGTGAGTATGATCACATTAAAATCACACCTGTACTTATCCACTCAACATTATGAGAAGCTTTCTCATCTTGATACATGGGACATTTCGTCTACTGGATATGCTAATGGTATCATCCTTCGTTGCCTGTCTCTGAAGGAGGGTGGTATTAGGTGGCTTTGAACTACTTAAGGCTCTGTTGTAATGATACAACTCTGGTTCTCTCTTGAAATGATGTAGTTTATACACTGTTTCAACCACACTCGGCTTCTATAACTTGCTACTGGCATCAACAAGAGCACTTCCACGCATTCCATAGTCATCTGGTGGTAGAACGAGACTGCATTATCTGATATATTTAACATTGGAAAAACTAGTTATCTCGAAGCGAAAGTAACAAATCTTTTTTTTTTTTTAAAAAAAATATATATAAACCCGAAACCAAAATATAAGGATTAATGAAAATAAGGGATTTCTCATCGCCCGAACGGACGCTTGGCCGGCACAGTGCGTTGAACCGTGTTCATGCGACCACGAGGTACTGGAAATGCAGGTAGATCATCGGGAAGTAAGAGATTTTGGTGGGAAAAGATACAATCATATTGATTTCCAAGTATCTCCTTCAGGCAGCCCTTTTGAGATAACTCGTCCAGCATGGAGTTCGCGGTTTGTGCTCGTGTGACCCAGGCTTTGTAGTCGGAAACAAGCAAAGCCTGTGTTTTTTCAACTCGCAGCTTGGGCGGGTTGGCTCTAACTGTAGTTGTGGTGAAAAATGCTTTATCAATTTGCTGGTCCAAATGCTGCCTGCACTTGTCTCCCAGCGAGAAATCCTTTGTTGTGCTGGACGTGTCATCGATGAACGTGCGCAGAGAGGCACAGTTGGGGCAGATGCATCGTATGGTCGTCCTCTTTTTCCAGTCCGGTGGTGGCGACGGAGGGGCCTCTGAGACGTAGTCACGCACATATCTGGCCAACATATGTTTGATGAATCGTCGTTCGCTGGCTGTAGAAGAACGGTTTGTCATATCTATGTGTGCGCAAATGCCGTTCGCTACTGGGAATAGAAAGTCATGAAAAGCACTCTCTGTCTCTTCCTTGACATCCAAGGCATGTTCAGTAAGGGTGTTGATTACGCCCGTGCTGTCATTGCCTGTAGCATCAGCAAACTGAATCAACTTAACTACCAGACTCGGGGAGATCCTCGAAGTAGTGTTTGATAAATCGTAGTTGTAAACTCTTCTGTATGAGCTTTGATTAGGATGTGAGCTTGTCGCGCTTTCAATCTTGAAAGATGCCACAATCTTGGAGAAGAGCGCTTTAAGTTCTACATCTGCGTTGGCCTTGTCAAACTTCCCAGCAAGCGAGTAGTCATGAGCCGACGTAAGGAATGCCACAAGAAAAGCCGTGTTATCCAATTTGGTTTCCAAGAAGGGCACGATCCTGATGAAGTCAGCTCTATAATCCTTACCCTAAATGAGAATACCTTTACCTTGAGAGCGCCCTGTTTGAGGGGAAATCACTTATTTCTCTTGCCAGATCATGGCCATCTGATTCTGTGCCTCCACTATGAGCAGTGAATACCTCAGAAACATCGTCACCACAATACTGTTCAATCAACCTATAAAGCAATTCTATTTTTTGAGAAAACGAGGTCTTGTATTGGCTTCCACTAGACTTTTCCTTCTGGATGAGCTTCTGCAGGCTGCAGGAGTAGGTCAGTGTTTGAGCGTTATACAATGGTATGTCTTTGACTTACGAGGAGTAAATAGCGTCGATCCCGGTTGTGAGATAACCTTGGCTATTTGGTTGACTTGGGCGGACTGAGAGCGAAAAGACCTACTGTAAAGCCACTCCATAGCCCGACAGAATACATCCACGTCAGAAAGCTCAAGAGCGATCTGCAAAACCTTATCTTGCCCTTCTTGTGGCCTGGCACCCAGGTCGAACAAGTTATTCACTGGAGAAATCGCCCTGCAGACTTGTAAGAGCTTTTGCTTCGCCTGCATGTCATTGGGTTGTTCTAACACGGCACAGTGACAGTCTTCCAGGACCTTTAAAGCATCGCCCTGGCCATTTTTCAACTGGTGGATTGTAAACAAAAAGCGAAACCTTCTTGGGATTATCAGTGCGCCCTGGAAATTTGTCATTAGAAGCAAAAATACAGAAGAGAATAGCAGACTGCGCATAGGTCATTATGATCAGCCTGAAGCCTTACCGTCTCGTGGTAAAAGTGGGTTGCCGAAGCCCCCTCATTGCCTGTGAAGCCTTGAAAGTCTTCCTTATCGGGATCGCGGTCGAAAACACCATTTTGCATGAGTAGCAGGCCGGGGAATGATAGATTCCTTCCAACAATAACACCTCCTGAGTCCACCACATGCGACATCTCAAGACTGGTCTCAATTAGATCTGCAATACGGTGAATGCCGTTACGTCCCCGGCCATAGAAGTCGCCGTAATAGTCCTCATAACCATCAACTTCACCTATGTCCTTTTTCTCAATGTTAGCCAGGAAGAGATCGAAGCCGGCCCTTTGGCATGCATCCCGGAGTCCTGCAAAGCGACACTGGTCAACCCCTTTCAGCCGAGAAAAGCGAAGCTCCGCACTGGTATACTGGTGCTCAAGAACATAGATGAGTGCTTGTGGGCAAGAGCTATTGATGTCATTATCCCAACCATCTAAATATTGCATGCTGTCGATTTCAGCGGCACATGCCCAAGATTGAAGCAGACGAGTAATATTCTCTTTACTAGCGCCATGAGGTTCCAGTAGAGCGGCTGACGGTCGATGTATCAAGTTGTAAATCAGGACAATCCTATATCCGGATGTAACAGGCTTCACCTCGTGAGTGACATCTGCATACCAAGCAGCCCATGACATCCCAAAATCAGAGGTTGGTGCTGTTTGAAACGTGAGGCAATCATCCCTATGAGAGACGATCACATCCCCTCCTTCGTGTTTCGATGGGAGACATACAGCGAGCGTGCCGAACATACCATCGGCTTTCTCAGAATCTCGGTGTGGCAGAAAGAATGCGCCCTCCTGGTAGATAAGTAATTTGTATAACTCCGCCTTAACCTCCCGCCAATCTGCCGTAAGGCCAAGACCAGTTACAGCTTTGTCCATGAATAGTTCAACCTGGTGTTGCCATCTTGGGTTCTGAAGAGCAAACTGGCTTGCGTCGAGTTGCCAACTTTTCCGTACTGATTCGTCTACCAGGGTCTCAGTACCCTTTCCGTAGGGGCTCAGATGGCAGGACTGGATTATTGCCTTCGCATGTTCAGCTGATATAGGAAGCCCAATATTCCCCACATCTGGAATGTAGAGGCCAGGATTGATGGCAGTATGAATATTCGCACTCGTCATAAACGATCCTGAGGGCTGAATGTCATCTAGAGCGAGGTTGAGACCCTTTTTAATGTCGATAGTGTCACCTTCATTATCCGATAGAGCCATTTTCTTTCTTCGAATATATACGTATGAGTATCAGGGGTAGACTGTATGCTAAAAAGTAGTACTGTTGTTGACTGTCCATTGTCATTGTGTGCACACAGAATCGCGTCGCGTTCCCTCGTGAAACGCTTTCTTTGTCCGGAACTACGATTTAGTCTGCACGTATTGACTTTACCAATATCAACATACGATTTTGTTGACCAATTAAATCTATTTATAAAATTTCACTAGTCCGATTCTGAGATAAATACCGCCCTTTTTAATGCCTTGAAATGTCTTTTAAGATATCTTTAGAAATTACCAGTACCCCATTTTTAGAAGTTAACAGTACGCCGTCTTTAGGGGCCATCGGAACCCTGTCTTTAGAGTCGCAATACTAGATCTTTAGATCCCCTGAGCTCTTAGTATACTACTAGTATCCCGGGAGTAGAAGTGATATTTAGGGGTGGTAAGACACTGTCTTTAGGGCCCGGTGGTCGATAGATTTGGGCAATATGTGGCGGTCGTGGCTTTATGTAAAAACGCTCAGGTTTTGGTCAGAAATGTCAACTGTCCGGAACTTCGATCTACTATCAACCGTTACCAGGCAGTGTGAAGCAATATTGGAAGCTATTATGATGTACTTCCAGCCCCTCTTGTGTCAGGCTGGAAAGACATACCGCAGTGAAGGAATCATATGACCTAAGAATAATTCAAGCAGTTCAAACAGTTTAAGCTAAGAATCTATGATCGGTGTAGATTATACTGAGTAGTGGTATGTACTGAGGTATAGGAATACTAGGCAGGCCAGTGGTCCGACGGACCACTGCCCAAGACGTGCAGAGTCAAATATTTAAATAAGCTGAAAAAATATACTAACTATAGTTTAAGCAACTTAATATCTAAAACAAAAAAAAAAAAACAAAAAAAAAAAAAAAGGCTGGGCTCACTCGTTCCTGTTCTAGAGCGAAACTAGAACGAAATGATCCCACGGCTCACCCTGGGACAGCATACAGTTCATTGTTCAGTCACTATGAGTCGAGGGGTTTGAAGTCGGCAAGAAATGGCCGAAGATAATCCACACGTACCCTTGCATTTGTCTTCTAGAGAAAAAGGACAAGCTAAATGGCTCACCTACTAAATCATCCGCTGGTTGCCCTGCTTGCTCACATTATAGTATCACTAAGCTCACCTACGCCCATCTTGTAGTTTAGCCTTGCTCGCCCATAGATCAGCGAGCTTTAGAGGGTGCTTTCATCTCTGACCGAGTTTACACAGCTGGCTTGAGCACGGCTGAGCGGACTGGAAGAAGTGTTTTTCAAACCGTCTGGTCTCATATATCTATGTGGCAATGATTTGGAATCTTGTAGCTCTTTGTACATATAGTCTAACACCTAAATATAGTGTGTTTGTAGAGATTGCGTGATCGAGAGGCTATCGAATTGCGATAAAGCTTGCTCCTTGTCCGGATTGCTTGGCTGCTTAATATGTTCACGGCGAAACGCAGCAAGCCACTCTGGGTTGTCGAAGATGGTCTGGTCCCATGGATCTTCGGAATCATAGACTAATTTCCTTGACTCTTGCTGGAGCATCTCATCTGTAGGGATGATTCCTTGCGCTAATTTCTGTCGTGTGTAGCGACCTAAGTGTGATGCCAGTACTTCCAGTAATGAATTTAGCGGATTATTAGAAGTCCGAGCTGAAGATGAAGGATATGCCGGAGCATTTAGAGTATTGCTTTCGATTGTAGTATTCCGATCCAGTCGCGATGTGATCTGATCCAGCTGATCTTTCGCATGAGCGTTGGTTACTGAAAAAGGAACGAGGCAACGAGAATCATGGCCGATATAATAAGGAGGCAGGCTATTGGTCACATGCTTAGTGATCTCTGGTAGAAAGCCATGTTCACCTCTCCAGCAATCCATAGTTGATCCATTGCGAAAATGGCTGGCTAAATGATCAACGCGCTCCTCCCACGACGACAGTCTCCTGTCACAGAACCCACAGCGCGATGTTACCGTCGGGGCTGGTGTTTTCCAATCATCAATCATAGGTATAACATCGAGGTTGTGTGTGAGGCGCAGATGTTGCACTAGGTGATCTTTGCGACGGAAGGTACGGGTACCACTCAAGCATGCCTGGTAATTGTGCTCGTCTAGATGGTCTGTCCCCGGTTCCAGCATATTGCAGTATGCGCAATGTTGCTGCCCTGTGATTGGAGAGGTCACAGATGCACCATGAGGTGTGCACGTCCAGCTCTCAAGGTTAAGATGAAGCGTTTTCTCATGTCGGGCCCAGTCATATTTGGTTCGGAACTGATCACAACAAAAGGTGCAACAAAATTTACGAGTTGGCTTAGCGCTTTTACTTTTAAGAACTCGTCCAGTGGACCGCCTGTGCGATGTTGTCAAGGAGTCGTGCGATCTTCTGGAGGTACTAGATTTGACCGATGCAGTAGACGGGAGTGAAGAGACACTCGGGGCGCTACTCTGTGAGCTGACTGTTGATACTGGTCGACGAAAGCCGATAAATGAATCATTTTCTCTAACTGGAGCAGGGTTTCCAAACGCGGAGGCTCCTGGTTGTATGCCTGCGGACGGGAGGTTCTTCAACGTGTTCATAATTGCAGACATGGATGCTGGCTCATCTTCAGGAGGCGATTCTTGCCATCGCTGCATAGGATCAGGAGCGTACAAGGGGTTTGGAATGAATTGGGGCGTGGCCCTTGATTCTGTTCTTTGAAGAGAATACCGGCTTCTTCTTCTTGGAAGACCACGACTGCCATTTGAACCGAGTGGATAAGTAGACTGCCGTGCTGATTGCTGAAGCCAACTATTTCTGTTATCAAGCTGTCCATCGTTTATTTCATCTGGAAGAAGTAGAGGCGCCTGCGGGGCAAAGAAAGCCTCATTTAACCAGTGAGATGGTAAGTCATTTGAAGTAGAGCCTGTACACCAATCATTATTTTGAAGCCACGGCACGTCTTGACGACTTGCTGCAGGCCAGGAAATCACCTGCCCTTCTGGTAAGGCGTTGTTATATGGAAGAGCCCTATCAGAGTTGTTAGGATTCAAAACACGATTGCTCCCTAGTTCGTCTAATGTATGAGGTTCAGAAGTGAATGTGGTAAGATGTCCAGTGGGCTGTGGGTCAGTATGATCGAGGCCATAAAGCGAGCACGGATCGATGATAAGGGAATTGTGATCCACTGGATGACCTAGCAGGCCCGCTAGTGAAGTTATCAGCGATCTGCTAATACACGGCTAGAAGCCTTGATATTAAAGGCTGGATCACCTTCATCTACTAATAGCGAATCGTTTGCCATGGCGCCAGTTGAAGTTTGCTAGGATTGAGGAGCCTGAGTCTTGCGCTGCTGCATCCTGCCCAAGACGTAGTACTGGTAGTAGTGTACGGAGTACGGAGTACCGTAAGAGAATATATCGCCCAGCGCAACACCAGGATCGTCAACCAGCGCAATGAGTCAAGTGATCGACCCAACACTGGGGTCACGTGTCGATAGCGAAACTTATGAGAGAACTTGCAGCAAGAATTCAAACCAGAGAAGATTGACTGGATGAAACGGCCCAGAGTACTAGTGTTATACGACACCTTTACTGCGTATGCTGCCGGTCCCACCGGATTTCAACCAGTCCTTACCGAAAGGAGAACCTCGTGGAGCCGGTCGATAACATCGGTTCCGAAGTTTAATATGGACATCTTCAAAGCTTGACCAGCGTGAGTTGAAGGTCCAATGACGCTGACTCATGCAGTTGCCACACAGGCCAATCAACGATCGACTGGTCGGCAATTGCCTTTTTCGCAGTTGCTGTCGGCCCAAAGAGGACTAGATTGTTCATTCGGAAAAATGTCCATCCCTTTGCAATTTCCTCAATCAGCAAAACATTGTGGCTGAAGAACAAGTCTCGTTGAGTGGGAAGTGATCATCCAACCCGTTCTTCTTCACTCTGCATCATCATATCCATTCAATTGCCCTACCGATTCTTCATCCGCTTCGATACGGAACTACCTAGCTTCTATCCACTCAGGGTTCCCCACTCGACGTCAGTCTCCAATCGGTGGTCGGAACCGTCCCGATCGTGACTCGGCCTAGTCTCGTCAACTAACGCATGGTCCAATTACCCGAACTGCGCCATCGAAATATGTCCCTCCAGTAGTCCGCTCCCGGTTCTCTTTTTTCTCTTCTTTTGCCCCTCATACTTCACCCACAGGTGATGGCTACACCTTCTGCAGTTCGTCTTTTGGCCATCCGGCCGGTGATATTCGGTTTTGCAAAATTGTTGATGCTTGCTTTGGGCGGCCTTCCCCTAGTCTCTGCCGCTCCCGCGACCTATATTGCTTACTCCGAAGAGAGCCCGAAGGCTCCTAGTGATCCGAACTTATGGCTGTATCTCGGGGTTGCCGCCATCCTCGTTGTGAGCGGTGGTGCATTTGCTGGTTTAACCATTGCGTTGATGGGTCAGGTAAGTCTCGTTTTCTCACTACTGAAATGGAAAAAGCCCAGCGTAAACCACTAACCTAGCATGTGCGATTTATAGGATGAGGTGTATCTACAGGTCATCAAAACCTCCGGTGAAGACTCCGAGCGAAAAAATGCAGAAAGTGTGCTCAGACTGTTAAAGCGAGGGAAGCATTGGGTATTGGTCACTCTTCTGCTCAGTAATGTGATCACAAATGAAACCCTTCCCATTGTCCTAGACCGTTCACTAGGAGGAGGTTGGCCGGCTGTTCTTGGCAGTACAGTCTTGATTGGTACGAAAATCCCTCTTTCTCTTGGCTTATTGAGCTAATCATTCATGATGATCAGTCATTTTCGGTGAAGTCGTCCCCCAGTCGATATGCGTTCGCTACGGTCTTCCTATCGGTGCTTGGATGGCTCCTTGCGTCCTGGCCCTCATGTACATTATGGCTCCAGTCGCATGGCCTGTAGCGAAACTTCTTGATAGGCTGTTGGGCGAGGATCATGGAACGATCTACAAAAAGGCTGGATTAAAAACACTAGTGACCCTGCATAAAACATTGGGTGAGGCGGGCGAACAGCTCAACTCCGATGAGGTCACAATCATTAGTGCCGTTCTGGACTTGAAAGATAAGCCGGTTGGTAGCATTATGACTCCAATGGACGACGTTTTCACTATGTCTGCGGACACTGTTCTGGACGAAGACACGATGGATTTGATACTCTCCCAAGGATATTCCCGCATCCCGATTCACGCGCCAGATAATCCCACAAATTTTGTTGGCATGCTTCTGGTTAAGATGCTGATCACATACGACCCCGAGGACTGCAGGCGAGTACGAGAGTTTGCATTGGCAACTCTACCCGAGACTCGCCCTGAAACAAGCTGCTTGGATATCGTCAATTTTTTCCAGGAAGGAAAGTCCCACATGGTCCTGGTGTCCGAATACCCCGGTGAAGACCGCGGTGCCTTGGGTGTTGTTACTCTGGAAGACGTGATTGAGGAGCTTATTGGCGAGTACGTTACCTATCTTCTCGGCATAGTCTTGAATCAGGATTCTGAACTGACTCTGATGACAGGGAAATCGTTGACGAATCGGATGTCTTTATTGATGTTCATAAGGCGATAAGGCGCATGACGCCTGCACCCATTAAATCCCGGGTTCCTAAGGGCCAGATTGTGGAAGAACCTCCTTCTTTGCCCCCTCAGAAGACTGGTACTTTGGTGGATGTAGATGGCGAACCTCAAACCTCCAAACCCCCTGCGAACGTTCGGCGTCGAAGCTCAGTAGAACCACCACTGCCGCGTTTCCAGCTTCGGATGCCACAGTCGGATAGGAACTCAGATTCCACAGATGGCCTAGTGACCAAACGAGGAACCACGGACGAAATTCGTGAACACTTGAAGCATCTCGGGCCTTCGAATTTAGCCAGCCGACCGCGTCAAACCCGGTACCAGAATGTTAAGATAAAGCGGGCTAGCGTCTCGCCGACTCGGTCTGCGCAAACCGACATGGACTCTGGTCATAGTACGTCTGGCTCCCAGGCCCTGCGCCCCATGTCGACCGCCTTACCCGGTGGGATTGGCGAGGGACTAGTCCAGCCGGGGCTAGATGCAAGAGATGGCGCATACGCTGTTCGTGTAGGTTACGGTACCATGACCGGACCTAAGCCCGCCGATGCTGGGACCCAAACAACAGGGAAGGACGTCTCAATCCCAGAAGCGGTTCACGAAGAACAAGACGACCCACCTCGTCCATCCGGCAGTGCTGCAATCAGTGTTAAATCCGAAAGCTCGAACTCGCAGAAGTTTAAACCGACCAGCTACCAGCATCAAGGTCCTGCGCGTAGTGGCAGTATCACGGAGCATGTGGTTGATGTCAACGGGATCCGCAAAGTGGTTCTCCACACAACCAGCACCAGTTCATCTGATCACGAGGGACGTGCATCACCTAAAAGCAAATTTCCAACTCAACGGAATGGGGAGGTTGTCGATCTGAATGGTCATAAATCCGACGGCACTCAAGGCGATGTGACTAAAAAACGTCGTCGTCGGCGCAAGCGTGGGCAAGCATCAAAGCACTCGGACAACCATGTGGACGAGGCATCGCCACTTCTGCCACAATGACAACGCTTTCGTGCCTCCTCTGCCGGGCAGAGATGTTCAAACTGACCTTTTGTTTTTAAAGAAGCGTCGCGCAGTGTATATTGAACTGCCTGTTACTTTTATTGTATGCTTGTTGGAGAAATAGTAGTTTCTTTCGTGGTGTATCATTTTACCCACTGTCTCTGTCGTACAGAACGGTCTGTGTCACCACAGCTTACAGTTCATCTATCCTTATCTCATGTGTGTAAACTTCAAAAGACTGACTGCAGTATTCAATATGACCACTATAGCTATGAAACACCATTTCCCATCCGCGATCATCAAGGTACAGGCAAAAACAGAGCGATCGAAAAGTCTCCTAATTTATCACCATATACAGTCACATAGGCTTTACCAAAAACTCCATTAGCTGAGCCAAGGCTCCTGTCCCACTGATTAAATGGCGGCACCCAGGCGCTCGCTCCGCATGCTGACACAGTGCAGAAAGAGACCCAGATTTTTTGGCACAAGTCGGACAAAGATACTTGTCAAATGCCTGACCGAACATTCTGTGTCCCTGTTTGGTGGAGAATTCCGATGAGATGGCTTTGATCATATCCCCAGTAATGCCGCAAGCACAAGACCCCGATTCCAGGTGAGCAATCATACTGGAGTAGCTCCCGAACATTAAAGAGCACCCGAGACACCGTAAAGCCCGCTCCTGGTGGCTATATTTATGCTGTCGTCAATATTAGCTCTATATCCTCAACACACCCAAATCTCACCAAGAAAAGCCCATAGAATACAACATTCCAAAAGGAGCGGAAAACTAAACGTAGGGGGAAAAAGGATGAAAGGGGCATACCATCTCCAAACTGTTACCATCCCCGAAGACCTGACGACAAACATCACAAGATAGATGTGCGCTGCGCACATGGACATCAAGGGCCTCCGTGCCTGCGAATGCGCGTCTACAAGTTAGGCACTCATGATGATCATTTTGCAAATGAGCCTTGAGTTCTTTTTCTGTTATGAAGTCCTTGTGTATGCATCGCTGGCATATGTTATGCGCGGCAGAACGATCTATGTGTGCTGCTTTTGCTGTTTGAGAGGGAAAGGCGCGGGAGCAGCGTGTGCACCATTGGGCATGATTGATGCTGATGGAGGCGTGGAGTTTCAGGGCTTCTCTAGAGGAGAAGGAGCGGTCGCAGTGGGAGCAGTATGAATTCATCTCTCTTTGGTTCGGATATATGTAGTCGGAGGAGGTAGGGTTTGGAAGGGTGGCGGGTTTACTGGGAGGGGTGGGAAGAATGTTCCTGTCTTTTAAGAGAAATCTTTTTTGATAGTGGTGGTATAATAACAGGCTATTTGCTATGGTACTGATCTGTTGTGATAGTGCTAGGTTGTCGGAAGTTTTGCTATCAGTTCTGTGAGATGTGGTGACTTAAGGTTTGGTTCGAGGATTAGATGAAGTGCTTGGTTCACCTTCGGTTTGGTACACTTTCAATTTATCATCTCAAGATACAACACAGCCTGATTTCATAAAGATAGCAGGAGTCAAGAGTAAGATCATTTATCTTAATATTCACTTTTTATCTTGCCATGAGTATCTACATGTCATTCAGCCGTAACTCCATGATTTTACGAAACAATACCAACATGCACACGAAAAAACCACATGCCGGAATCTACTGCAGGAGAGGATCCTAGAAAGTGTGTTAGCTTGTTCTAAGGTCAATAAAGAGTCTAAACTTACCCTGAAATGCTTCTGGTTATTGGCAGCCCGGTTGACCCGAGCTGTGTACCGCTTCTCTTGCCTCTGGGCACGAGTCCGGTCTTTGCGTTCAAGCTCAACAGCAAATTGCTTCTGGCTGTCAGTGGCACCAATCATGCCCATACCACCATTTCCACGGCTAACGACGGCCCGGTTAAGGTTGCGACCCCTGGGCTTCGGTTCCTCTTCCTCAATCTCGCCATTCTCAATAGCCAGCTGACGAGCCGCCCGTTCTTCCGCTGTAGGGTAGTTGCGCAAGTTCTGGCGGTAGTATTTGGCGAGCGATCGGTGACCTGCGGTGCGGCCCGAGGGCAAATGCAGCTCAAAGTCTGTCGCATAGACCTGTCCCTTCGTGTCGTCGATCTCATCCTCATCTTCATCCATAGAAGATGCAGAAGTTTCAGTTTCCCATCCCTCGTCATCCTCGCCATCCACCTTGACGCCACCATCCTCCACAATTGAGTCATCCTCATCCTCACCATCCGAGTAAGTGCTGCGGAAGTCATAATACTGTCCGATTTCAACTTGCTCATCCTGACTTTCAAAAGCGATCATGCAGTGACCCTTGTCGCGCATGTGGGTACGGGCACCCTCGGGATTGTTTCGGACAGCGTGGCAGTATAAGCATTCACTGTTCTCGTTGATTTTCCGATAAAGGTAGTGGACAAGTCCCTCCATATCAACAAGATAGTCCTTCTCTGGTATGAACATGCCGTGACTCTTGAACATGTGTTCGGTGTTTTGTTGAATATCTGAAGATCTCTCATTGCAGAAAAGACAATGGGAGGCCGAGAATCCCTGCTCTTGCATTTCCTCATCTTCGTCATCCTCTTCGATGGTAGCGTTCTTAAGACTCTCCGTAACTTTCGACACTTCGGACCGCTCACGAGGCTTGTTGACTGGCTCACCCAGAGAGAAGGTAGAGCTCATGACAGATGATGCGTCATCGGCACTGTCTCTAAGCATCTGCGCCTCGCGGGCCTTGTGCTTGGAGCTCTTCACGTGGTTCTGATACGAGTTCTCGCTGAAGAATGTCTTCTGGCAGGCGGTACATGTCTTTTCAAAGGAAGCTTTGGCGGCAGCGGCACTGGTTGTGGCTTTGGCAGCGAGGACCTTGTCGTTGAAAACTTCCTGGGATACTGGGGGCAGAGACGCGATGCGGCGCTTCATGTTATAGAGACTTGAGCCGACCGAACATTAGTAATGAGTTCTAGGTCGCACATTTTCCAACAAACTTACTGCCAGTCTCTGCGCATATGATCCCGCTGAGCATCGCTGCCGCGAAAAGCAACGAGACAGGTGTTGCAGGTATATGGCAACGTAGTCGTTGGTACATTTGGATCGATGGAGGCCATGATTTCCGACAGTTCGAACAAAAAAAAGGTGGGTATCACAAGAATAAATTTGTTGAAAAGGCGGTCGATTGTGCGAATATATATTGCGCGGGGAAATTCGTTCTTGCGAAAGTAACGAAAAGGAAAAACTGGGCGACGTCGTGACAGAACGTTTTCGACTTGATTAGAAATAAAAGCAGGTAGGAAGTATCTAGCGAGAAAGTTGAAGCGGCGCAATATTGCCCCTCGACAGAAAAGATCGGGCTAATCGATGTCGCCGATAACCCGGACCACACATTGAAAATCATTGCCCATGCCGCTTTTAGAGAGCATGACGTTGATTGCACGTGCCCCGCCGCTAAGCCTGTCTGGGAGGGTACAGTCTATATTAGGCCTAGTGCACGATAAGTCGGACCGTAGTTCTTCCACTTGACGTTAGTCAGCCGACTCGACATGCTTGGCGCCTGAGGCTGTTGTGTCAGTCTGTATGAT
Organism: Aspergillus nomiae NRRL 13137; assembly: GCF_001204775.2. NCBI lineage: Eukaryota > Fungi > Ascomycota > Eurotiomycetes > Eurotiales > Aspergillaceae > Aspergillus > Aspergillus nomiae. The sequence goes on along the minus strand of NW_015378150.1, from coordinate 58,628 downwards.
ATCAGCGTGGAAAGGGCAGGCTACAATCACCGAATCCCCTGGATTTCGAAAGATAACGGCAGGCGAAGACGCGAATCTCCCGATAGATCTTCCTGACCGGGGGTTCAGGCATGCCCCTCAGTCTACGAAGATGACTAGGCTCCGCGGAGCTTCTGTGAGCTCGTATGAGGTTTCGCACTGTGGCACCGATAGACCCCAGTTTCATCGGTCGAAGGTCCCGCCAAACGCGCCGGAAGTTATCACGCAGAATACCGTTGATGTGTCAGACCCCGCACAGGTCTTGCTCTGGTATAGGGACGAGCGACGACGACAGTTCAACCTTCTGGTTCGCAGGTTAGTATTCGCGGGGAATGTTTGACTTGGATGGACGGCTGACATAGCTGGCTCCCAAGGTACAAGAATCAACTTCTCTATGGATGTCAGGACCCAAGCTGTTCCACCCCCACCTGCGCGAGCTATCGAAGGAGGGTGACTGAGGAGCCGTTCCGTCGATATACAGAGCTGAGTGCCCGGACACTCGCATGCTACCTAGCCAGCGTGGATAACGCAGAGAGTGGCCTTTGTCGCAACACCCCTCGGATTCCATCAGATTTATCATCGCAAGACTATCACCGTCGATCCAAACGTCGAAGCCGCGCTTCTACAAACGATTCGAGGAAGGACTATAGTGGATCATCGGTAGTGGGCCAAGGTGCCACAGATGGATATTCAGCGACTCAAACCTCATCGGACAGGCAGGGCGATCTCTGGGATAATGCGGTACAGTCTTCCTCCCCTGGATATACGGTGCAGGCAAGGGCCGAATGTATACCAGCCAACGAAGATCAATCAACCCAACCATTAAAGGATCCAAAGTCGTTCACTCAAAATTTGTTCGATACTTTGGCTTTGAGAATGATTGAATGGCTGCCTTTGAGGCGTTCCCCGAGTACATTCAGCGCAGACTCCGATCATTCATACTCGCGATCAAGTTCTCGATCCCCAAAGCCGAACACCGCTCACGCCAAATCTCATTCTGGGGCAGAGAAACACCGCCAAGAGAGGGAACGTACATCTCGACACAATGCATCTAGGGGCAATCCACTCGCGCCTTCGGCACGTAATATCTCCAATACAACAGCAGCTGTTGAATTGAAAATACCGAACCAGCAAATAAAACGGCTATCGCTTGCTGATATAGATCAACGGCGGCAAAGTCCTCGGTCGAGTATTGACGAGAAGGTTTATCCGGAGCTAAAGCCCGCTAGGAAACTGTCCATCAACACTCACGCGAATGCAGATGGGCTCGTCAACATACCTTCCCCCCCCGCCTTGAGACATCGTCCGCAGAAACATCGGGGCAGGACTGGAGACGGTGCTTGCCTGCATGAGCAGCGGAAAAAAGAAAGACGTGTTTCTTGGGACGGTGCGAAGCTCTTGAATGGGGTCCACGTTCCTGACGATCAGAATCCCCTTTCCGCTGACGATAACCAGCCTGCCTCAGAGCCCCGATCTCCAAGTGTGCCTAGCTTGAAACAAAATGATATACATCAAAACGAGGATATGCCTACTATACAATCTCTTACTCATCTGACTTCTGAGATCATCGACGAACTAGGAAAAATGATAGTCCTGTCTGACGATGAAGCTCAACGATGGAAAGACGAACTGGCTTATATAGAGTCCATGGGCACACTTGACGACTCGGAGTGGAAGTTTGCAACTTCTCGTCAACGTGAAGCATTTACTTTCGTTTCACAGAGCGTTTTCTTTGCATTGAGCAGCACGAGGCAAATTCTGCGGTCTTTTCGACACAACACGGCTGGCCCGAACGACATGGAGCAGAGTAGTTTTAATACAAAGTTGAACCTCCAGCAGCTTCAGCCATCATTGCGCAAGCTATTCACGATTTGTCCTAGGGAGCTCGTCTTTCATAGTCTCTGGAGTGCGCTTGAATCGCTATTCGTTCCGCCCAGGGAATTATCGACCCCCAGGCAATCCCGCCGTTCATCATACAATTCGACAACAGGAGTGCCTGTCTCTGCGCCTATAATTATTCGTCGGGTATCTGATGCATTAGGCAATGAACATATTACGGATTCATGTGCTGCAGACGTCGCCACTGTGGTCCTTTTCGCATTGGCTAGTTCTCTTCCGAACATAGATGCATCCACCTGGCGCGGAATTCTTCAAATGCGCGCTGCTGGGGCTGTAGCATCGAGCGCGGATATGCAAAAACTTCCACTACGCAATACACGAGCAGTTGTGGACGTAACCGACGCATTGGAACATGACCTTGCCTTGCGCTTAGTAGACCGCTTGGTGCGCGCTCTTACGGCGCGAATGGCCTTCTATGAGATTTCGAAAGTTCGACATCCTTATAGTCACGCTTCACGTAAATCAAAGAACAGCGTCCTGGATTTTCTTATCAACAATCTTAGCGACAACCACCGCCTTGTATCCGCCGATATCGATGACCAAAATAATATGAGGCCGCCGGGTGCTGCTGCGGTCATCGCGGAATGGCTTCGTACCTTATTGCTCAAGGAATGGGACGGGAGTCCTGAATTGTCCAAAGGTAGCACGACCGGAGGCGCTGTGCAGATTTTGTCCCTAATGTATAAGGAACGGGATCGCTTGGGCCTTGTGCCAGAAGACTTTCACACTCCATTCCTTTCGGAGAGGTTGGAGCCCCTAGAGATGCCTGTTGAGTGGATAGGTCGATCGCCGAATAACAAAACTTTGCACTTGCTCTCATACCCCTTCCTCTTCCCTCCCTCTGCTCTGGTCATCTACTTCCGCGCTTTGAATTATGCCGCCATGTCAAGATTTTACGAGGCTGCTATGACTTCCACCAGACACATAACTCAGACAGCATTTGGAGCTATACCAATTCATGATGATGTTGGGATGCTCGCACGGCTGAAGACTTCGATGACTATATACTTGGTTCTTGTGGTCCGACGGGACAATCTCCTCACCGATGCCCTCAATCAGCTGTGGCGGCGCGAGAGGCGAGAGCTAATGAGGCCATTAAAGGTCCAGATGGGAATGGACGAGGGTGAAGAAGGTCTTGATCACGGCGGTGTCCAGCAGGAGTTCTTCAGAGTACTCATGGCAGAAGCCCTGGACCAGTCGTACGGTATGTTTGCGACGGATAGCCGCACTCGAGTTTCCTGGTTTCAACCATGTTCGTTGGAACCGCTCTACAAATATGAACTTCTCGGGTTATTGGTATCCCTGGCGGTTTACAATGGCCTCACTCTGCCCATCAATTTCCCCACTGCCTTCTATCGCAAACTTCTGGGGCTGAAAGTGAAGCATCTCGACCATATCCGTGACGGCTGGCCAGAGCTTACTAAGGGTCTTGAGCAACTTCTAACTTGGGAGAATGGCGATGTGGAAGACGTGTTCATGCGCACGTATGAATTTAGCTTCGAAGCCTTTGGAACCATTGAGACCGTGGACATGCAAAAAGTCGACAAAGATGCTCCATGGCCTCTTCCTTCAGCATTGGCGCGATCAGGGGGGGGAAACCGGTCCCTCGGTTCCCCACCTTGGTCGGAAGTTCGCCGTTACACTGACTGTGTGAACTTGAGTCCGCCGTCCTCAATGGGTGCAGAGGCAACTGAATCGTTTGCGGACATGGCGAAATCCCTGGATGGTTCGGTAGTGATGCAATCGCCTACGCCCCCAGCTGAAGAGGCGTCTTTCGTCACAAACCAAAACCGCTCTCAATTTGTTAGAGATTATATATTTTGGCTGACAGATAAGTCAATCCGACCCCAGTTCGAGGCTTTTGCGCAGGGTTTCTACACCTGCTTGGATCGCTCGGCCTTGTCCATATTTACGCCAGAGGCACTGAAGACAGTGGTAGAAGGAATTCAAGAAATTGATGTGGATGAGCTGGAACATCATGCACGTTACGAAGGAGGTTTCGGTCCAAGCCATCGCTCAATCCGGGACTTTTGGAGTATCGTACGACGGTTCCCTGCGGAGAAAAAGGCGCAGCTGTTGGAGTTTGTGACTGCCAGTGACCGGGTTCCCGTTAACGGGATTGCGAGCATTATGTTTGTTATCCAAAAGAACGGAGTGGGTGATGCTGTAGGTGTACCATTTTTCCTCAACACTTTAATCGGCTGCCATGCTAATCGCTTCTAGCGCCTTCCCACCAGTTTAACCTGTTTTGGTCGGCTTCTTTTGCCAGAATATTCATCGAAAATTGTCTTGGAAGACAAGCTCAATAAAGCCTTGGAGAACGCTCGGGGATTCGGCGTTGCATAATGCGGGACTAGTTTTGGGATTGACATGGTACATTGTCCGACATATAAGTACACAATACCCCTACGTTATATTTTTGTATAGTATATATTCAGTCACTATATCTATTACTGAATAAATGCCAGTGCTGGCATTGTATGAAGATCTATTCTCTTCCCTACTTAGAGGACTAGTGCGAAGCGTTTATCGAAACATGAGCCGGGTCTGGATGTCACTGAGAAGTGGCCTGCGGAGTATAAAACTCATAGTTCTCTAAAGCTTTATTCGTTCTGGCCCGTGGTTAAATCCACCTTTAATATTAATGGTTGGTAGTGTCCAAAAGGTTGAGAGTTTACTAGGCGCTGTAAAGGATTCCGTCATTTGTCCGAAATAGAAAATTATATGCTTCACCTGATTGCATATTGTGGTTATTATAAATGTGACTTGTTTCTTCTGTGAGCTATTAGTAAACTTTACAATTATAGTCTTTGCATAGCCATGGTCCTCATTCCTCAAAGTTCTAGCAGCTCTTCGAAGGATATGAGTAGTTGAAGTGCTAACGAGTAGCAACGGGTTGAGACTCGAGACTTGTAGCGCGAGTGATAAGAAAAGACACATCCCATGTCCAAGCAGAAGAACGGCATTGATCGGCATATAAATCCCTCGGAATTTTATGTTCACTTTTGTTCTATTGGGATTAACCGGCTACTGGTGTTGAACAAAGGCAAAACGAGGATTATGGATAAGGGGGAACCCTCTGAGATGAATGAAGACAAGGACGTTCTTTCAAGACTGAAAGGAAAAGGGGTAGTGGTGCCACTGGTCAAAGAAGTAAAGGAGATATGCGATGTTTCATCCACTTCATGGATATCTTCCACCACAGCCGAGTGATACACCGGCAGAGCATCGGATATCGCGATGTGGAGAAGCTTCCACTGACCCAGACACGATGTGCATGATCGGCTCAATATTCAAGTCATTTTTGTCAGCCACTGTGGGAAAGCCTGTGGGCAAGGGCAGGCTGTCCTGGTTAAAACCGATTCAGAAATACATGCTGGATTTCAACCCCTAGTGAGGTCCCGATATTAGTCCTTAAGAAATCCTTATCGATGCTCTAGTCCAGATATACTTTGACTGGGGCCGATGGCAACAGTTCTCAGCGATGAGAATACTTTCATCCGCTTATTGACCTGTCTTCCTACATCCAACCACGAAGGGCAACGGTTCAACCCTTGGTGGATGTTAGAAGGCACGTAAGTATTATATACTCCTACCATCGACTGGCTAGGGGTGACCCCTACATTACCAATTTAGTAATGTTAACGGTTTTTACCGTGTCTACCAAGTTTGCCGTTGTGGGGGAATCCCGCGGCATGATTGCGGACGCCGACCGTCAAATTTATATAGATAGTGCCCTTCCTTTCTGGCATAACTTCCACTACTAGTTGCTTCGGCAGTTATAAATTACTATCCTAGCATGGACACGTCATTTTGGACATACCGGCGCCGGATGTTATGTCGCGTGATGCTAATATAGCCCAATAAAATAACTGTATCACTAATCTACCTCGGATGAATTTAATGATTATATGTCCATGTCCGCCAACGTATAATCATAGTGGGCCTTCAGAGATACACCTTTATTTAATCCTATCGCTCTGTAGCCCATGATTTACTTGATGAGCTGAACATGCCGTCTAGGCTAAGAAACGCTTCAGTTCTGGAATCCATCGAAAAATCGGGGCATGGTCCAGAACCCAATCAGAGAGCCGTAAGCGATAGGCGAGAGGATATAAGAAAATAATAGAAAATGAGAGAAAGAATAGGAGGGGGAAATACTTGCCTTCCTTGCATTGTATAATACGCGACGAAAATCTGAAATCTCATTCTTGTCTTTGTTCTATATTTTCCCTTGAGGGCGAACCGGGCTGAGTAGAAGTACTTGAGTCAATGATTCTAAGACCTAATTGACCTATACCTCCAAGCTGCACTGGGTGTTCTGATGCGACATCCTTCTCCATTCGCTACTAAGGCTCTTGTCCCATCTCCTAGTGAAATCGCAAAATGAGTGTACAATATGTCGACTTTGATAGTCCCGATGATAGTTCCATACCCTTCAACTGGCCAATGCGGAAAAGGTAAGCCATACACAGCATGACTCGCAGACTCTGGAGCTGTTTATTGACTTTACTGCAGAGTATATATCTCGGTCTTGCTGGGACTCCTTACAATGGTTGTCGCGATGGCAAGTAGTATCTTTACTTCAGCCATACCAACGGTGATCATGATGTATAATATCGACAGGGAGGTAGCAACTCTAGGTGTTTCTCTCTACGTCCTTGGGTTCGCCACTGGTCCCTTATGTTGGGCTCCTTTCTCCGAACTAAAAGGAAGAAAGCTTCCATTGGTTACATCTGCCTTTGGATTTACTGTTTTCTGTTTTGCGACTGCCGTCTCGAAAGACCTTCAATCCCTTATGATACTTAGGTACTTCACGGGCTTTTTTGGAGCGGGTCCCTTAACTCTTTCGGGGGCCGTCTATGCTGATATTTTCTCGCCACAGCAACGGGGCATTGCGATGGTCGGATTTTGTCTGATGGTGTTCACCGGCCCTCTTACAGCTCCGTTCATTGGCGGGTTTACCGTAATGAACCATAGTCTCGGTTGGCGCTGGACGGCATATATACCTGGAATTCTGGGCAGCGGCCTTTTCGTTCTTTTACTTACTACGATGAGCGAAACCTATGCACCAGTACTCCTTTGCTGGAAGGCTGATAGGTTACGTCGCGAGAAGGGTGATTGGGCTATTCATGCGAAACATGAGGAAATAAGCCTCGACTTACGAGCCATCGCTGCCGACTATGTCAGTCTTCCGTTGAAAATGTTAGCACTCGACCCGATCGTGCTATGTATGAGCGTCTTCGCCTCGTTCGTATACGGGCTCTTATATCTTTTCTTGACCGCCTATCCTATTATATTTCAACAGATCCATGGTATGAGTCCCGGAGTTGGCGGGCTTCCGTACATTGGAATCATCGTGGGACAGCTATTTGGGGCTTTGGGAGTGTTTGCAATGCAGCCATGGGTCCTTCGACAGATGAAGGCGAATGGAGGCATAGTAATGCCGGAGTGGCGCCTCCCTATCGCGGTTCCAGGAGCAGTCGCCTTCTCAGGAGGTCTATTCTGGCTGGGCTGGTCAGGCTATCGGCGAAGCATATCATGGGTAGCTCCCACAGTATCGGGCCTGCTTACCGGGTTTGGTCTGCTGACAATGTTCCTCCCCTCGATCGCGTATGTGGTAGAAGCACGACCGAAAAAGTAAGTTCCCATTGGGACTCAGACTGATGGAAGACAAATTGATTGACTGCGAATTAGGGCCGCTTCGGCTGTCGCTGCACACACGTTCCTTCGGTCATTGGCTGGCGCGATATTTCCACTTTTTGCTTCCTATATGGTGAGTAGCATGCCCCTTCCTAATGGCCTGTTTAATGAGTTGTGTGGTAGTTCGATGCTCTGGGGGTGGAATGGGCCTGCACACTGCTTGGATGTGTCGCAGCACTCCTCATCCCGATACCTTTGCTACTCTACATCTACGGCGCTCGAATCAGGAATCGCTCTGGGTTGTCGGACGAGTCTTAGGGCATGGGTTAGATGGTATGAGCTTTATATAGACTAATTCTTTCAGTGGTTTATGGATTTACTGGGGAAATTATACGTACGCGGTCGAGTGGAATGTCTTACAGTTGAAATCTGCACAAATAGCAGACACGCCACAACATACAGGGAACGCCAGTTGCTATAAGGAGTGGTTGAAAGGGAGCGAAAATTTATTATTCATAATATTATAGCCAAAAGATCAGCAGATATCCCTCATATCGGACAAACACTGGCGAAACTCTAGTCCCTTGAGATATGCTGTACGTTGGTATGGACTCCAAGAGTGAGACTGGGAAACTGCGCGTTAACGGAGCAATCAACCGTCATTTAGGGCTTAGTATTAACCCATTATTAAATGCTGCCACCCTCCTCCACCAGCAATATACAACAAGTTATCATATGCCCTAGCCACCTGATGCCATGACTGCAACTGACCAAAGCCCAGCAGACCATGTGCGCAATATCTGATCAATCTCATCGACCTTTCCCCCGCATTCCTGCAGCAAACCAAAAGTCAATTTAACAGTAACACATCAAACTTAATCAAAGAAACCCCTTACATTAAATGTATTTAGTATTGCCCTTCTCTCCCCCCTTTAGCAAAATCCCGATTCCCCATCCTCTACTCTCATCCATTCACCCTGACCAAATACCCCAGAGCCAAAGAAATGCACCTTCCAACACTCCAAACCCTCCTCCCAACCTTCCTCCTGCTACACCCAACCCTAACCCTCACCACCCAATCCCCCCTCAACCCCGAACGCGCTCCCAAATCCGGCAACCCAGTAATAGAAGGCTGGTATGCAGATCCCGAAGCCCGCATCTTCGACTCCACCTACTGGCTCTACCCGACCTACAGCGCCGCCTACGAAACCCAAACATTCTTCGATGCCTTCTCCTCCCCGGACCTGCTCACCTGGACCAAACACCCAACCATCCTCAACCTAACCGCCATCCCCTGGTCCACCAACCGCGCCGCCTGGGCCCCCTCCGTCACCCGCTCCCCGCTGACGGGGGACTACTTCATGTACTTCTCCGCGGGCGACGGGGCAGGCATTGGCGTTGCGAAGTCCGTCTCGGGGCTGCCGCAGGGCCCGTATGAGGACGTGCTGGGCAAGCCGTTGGTCGGGGAGACGGTGTTCGGGGCGGAGCCGATCGACGCGCAGGTGTTTGTTGACGAGGGCCTAAGCGTTTGGTTGTATTTCGGGGGCTGGAGCCATGCCGTTGTGGTTGAGTTGGGGAGTGATATGGTCAGTCTCAAGGGCGAGTATCTGGAGATTACGCCCAAGGACTATGTGGAGGGGCCGTGGGTTTTGAAGAAGGGTGGGGTTTATTATTTCATGTATAGTGTTGGAGGGTAAGTTTCTTTTTTTTCCTTTTGTGCTTTATTCCTTGAGATGGGGGGAGTTAGGGCTTAGATTTTTGGGTTGGAGACGGCGGTGTAAGTTCAGTGCTGATTGATGATTTATTGCAGATGGGGGGATAATTCCTACGGGGTTAGCTATGTTACCGGGCCTTCGCCGACGGGTCCGTTCTCTAGTACGCCGACCAAGATTCTGCAGGGCGATGATATCGTTGGACAGAGTACGGGACATAATAGTGTGTTTACCCCCGATGGAAAGGATTACTATATCGTTTATCATCGGCGGCCGGTTAATGATACCGAGCGCGATCATCGGGTGACTTGTATTGATCGCATGGAGTTCGATGAGCAGGGGAATATTCTGCCAGTGAAGATTACGTCGGAAGGTGTCGAGGGGAGGCCGTTGGCTTAGGGATGGGAAAGACTATATATGCATAAGACTTTTGTATAGATTCGGTTGGATTGCCTTGGTTTATTTCCAGGTTAGAACTGCTTTGAGTCTATGTACATAGCACGTCTTTTCTTTTCTTTTGTTTTCTTTAAACGCCAACGCCATGGGTATCATAACTTCGTTTCTCAATAAGATAAATGATCAGAACATCGAGCTGCGCTTTTTGGCTAGTTTGTTTTCGTCGGAGGATGACCTGCGGAAGCCGAAGAAGCTCTTCTTCTGCTGTAATTTTTGTGGCTTTGATCCCGTCGCGGGCTGTGGTTGTGTCGGCAGGAACGCGACTGACTGCCTGTGTGGAACACCTCCAGGAGCCTGGAGGTATGGCGAATGTGCAATATGTGGCACGGACGGTGCGTGGTGGTGAGTGTGATAGTACCGCTGAGCTGGGGCCCCGCGGCCGGCAGCAGTTGGCCGCTCTGTCGGCGGAGGCGATTGCACTGGCCGCGGCGGAAGCGACGGAGTAGAGAAGCGGACTCTCTGCTCTTCCTCACCGTAAAGTATCTGGAGACGACGGGTTTCCTCATCGATCTCAGCTTGGCGTTTGCGGCGCGCCTTCTCTTCCTCTTCAAGAAGTTGCTTGGTGCGACGTTCCTCTTCTTTCTCTTGTTCCTGCTTGCGTCGTGGAGGGTTCTCAAGTCTGGGCTCCTCTGCAATAGGTGGTGTCGTGTTGACGTTGAGCGCCCCAGATCCAGCCGAGACAGGTTGTTTATCTTTGCTAACTGTGGGAGCAGTGTCACGGCCATTGGGCATGTTCGCAGCAGCAGTAGCACTAGGACCCGCGGCAACTGACGTCGCATCAAGTTTGAAAGCATCTCTCATCGCAGTGAAATACGCATCGCGAATAGTTACTGCTCCAAGCAAGAGAACAACCTCCAACCCCTTAAAATCCTCCATCTCCACTCGATATAGGTTTGGTTCGTAGAGCGTCAACTCACGCAGCCCCTGGAAGATCGAAATTGTGATATCCGGCTCCTTGGTCTTTGTTTTGGTTCCCGACAGCGCAGTAGATTTCCCAGACAACAGACATGTCAGGTCCTTCGACAGCTTGCTATCCTTCCGCCAGCTGAAGCGAAGTTTGGGCGTGGTATCTGCCGCTGCTGGGTCTGTTTGTGTCCGGTCTAGAGTCGAGCTTGAGGGTTGTCGGAAGGACTGCTGTGGCATTTCGAATGACCATGTCGCTGGATTATTCCACGTCTTCGGTTTGTATTCCACGGTGACCTGCTGGTCGGGATTGTAGAGGTGGATGGTAAAGCGGGTGGGGAGGATAGGCTCAGGCGGTGGGGTGACTCCGCCATTCTGACGGATAGCCTCTGCGGAAAGACTTGGTTGCGTCCATTCGGGAATGAGTAGAACCTCGCCGTAGACGATATCCGGAACGTAGGGGTCAACTAGCGCGGCGGCATAGCGGTTCTTCGATGAGGGGGATGCTGGGTCGGGGTGGCGAAGAGTGTACGCAGGCTCGGGTTCAGTACCACGGTGAGAATGTAAGATGGTCCAGAGGAACTTCTGCTGGGTTTTCTTGAGGAAGAACGCTGAATGTTTGTTAGTTATCGGGCTTGGCCTGAAGGGATGTACGTGCTACTTCTGCGATTGACTGGTGGACATACTGGGCAGGTTCTCGTCAATCATTTTTTCATGTCAGTAGCTGGTTTAGTGGATTTCAGTGGTTGTTCTCGCCAATTTAAAGCCCTGGATGCCCTGTCAAGCGCCTTGATTATGCCATGAAGCTTGGTATAAGAGGGGGTTGAAGTGGAGATGGTGCGGACACGCGTTCTTGCCTGAGGCAGTCCGGGGCACTGCCTGCGCCACGCGATCGTCGCTAAAAATAGCCCCCATATGCGGGAACCTACAGTAGTAAAGCCCTGGAATGGTAGGCAGCTATATAAACAATGGGGCCTCAACCCTTGTATATGCGCTGTTTTCAATATTACTCCGTGCTATATGAGGGCGAAGTATGCAAATATGTACCAGGCATCCATATTCTTGAGTCAGTCTATATGTTTACACCATACGGTGAGTGAGCGATGGGCAGTGATGACGAATCATAGGCCGATCAGCATCTCATTCAAACACGCTAATAATCTTGTCGCCTGCACTCCGCCGCGACCCATCATTGTCGGTCTGAGTCTGCCTTGAGACAGGTCAATTGAGATCATGAAAAGGTCCTGGAATCAAAGAAAGACTTCACCGACAGTGTTGCTGTGGTGACAACACTGTTCTCGACCTTCGACATAGTCAGAGTCCGTGCGATATGCTCACAAAGAGAAGGAATCTATCAACCTTCGCTCATCAGATCAGAGAAACTTGGTTTGACATGATTGATATAAAGGAAATAGCGATTTGTGCGCGGAGCTCCACATACAACATGAACGATGAGCACATTTTCATATCTGAGCTGAATGGCGCTGAGCATGAGTTGAGCGTCACTCAAAAGCTAATTGCTGAACGATCTGCCTCAGTGCATCGGGGACTGCATACCATTGCATTTCTTCGCGTCAAGTTGGGTTGCTCATGGCATAGTGGTTTCATGAGCGACGGCCCTACACTTCCTCTTCACAAGGTTCAACTTGGGATCGACCCTCAATGTGGGGATCACCTAATCCAGTAATATCTTACGGTAGCTAGACGAAGGTTAGCATTCGTCATGATCTGACAAATCTAGGTTTGCGTCTCACGGAGATAAAGAGAGATAAAAGCTGTTGGCCACCCACCCGCCCTTCGGAACGATGATCGTCAATGCATTCTGGCTCCGACTGCTTCAATCAGCGTATACCCCGCACTCAAAGGCTAGAAGACACTTAGGCGGTAGCTTTGATTTTATGGTCAACCCTTGATGGGCCAATTGCACGAATCTTTCTGGGTAATGGCTTCTAATGGGGCTCTATATATGTGAGACTCGTTACCAGCCGAGGAGATGCCTGGGGCCATGTTTGACCTTGTACGAGCGAAATTGGACGCGAATGGCCAGAGTTATCTATTTTCAATCAGTAAATGCTCTTTAGGATATGGGGTGCATGTACAACCTATAGATAATGTCACCGATGTCCAGCCTTTCTGATAGCAGCAAAAAGTTGCTTTGGGCCAGTCACACTTCCTTTTTTTCATTGAGGGTTGATAAATGCATGCTCCAGAGGCAAGTCAGACTCACCAGGCTATGGTTATTTACCTACCGTGAGACCATATGGCTATGCAGTAGCTATTGAAATTGCTGAAACAGACAGGGCCTTTTATGTATTCCATGATCAAGAGCCTAAGGTGTTGTTTTCTATTGTTCAAATTTCCTTTAGTACGTCACAAGCATTTCATTGCAATGGCCATTATGCTCATTGTTGTATGGAATAAAAGAGATTTGTTCAATTATGTATTAGATTTTCCCATTGTCCTCATAATATCCCAACCGTCTCTTCAGGACTTCTTTCGTCACAATGACAAAGATGTAGCCGTTCTATATGAAACCATGAACAAAGCATCCAACACTATCTACAAAAAGATATCAAACAGGAGGGGGGATAATCCCAATAGCTCATACACGGACACCATCAACTTCTTTGCCCTCTGGAACCTTGGCCGCTTCACGTTCAGCCGTGCTCAATTGCAAACCCTGGTCATCCCACCCCTGCGTTCCTTTCTTGTACAGAGCCCTCTGAGCTTCCCGGTCCGGTGCCGGGCCTTCTTTGCCACGACGTTCACGCGAAGGGATAGTCTCAACTAGGGTTGCATCCTCGCCCTCAAGCTCATGGCCTTCCACATCAGTCTTGTGGACCTCAGACGAGAATTCGTAGGTACGGTATTCGGTGTTAACCCAGGCCGTTCCTTGTCCATGGTCAGCCATTTATTTTCTTCAATTGTCCAAAGAGACAACAACTAACCTTGGTACTGGCTGCTATCCTCCCAATCCTCAGTGAAATAATGCAAGAATCCACCATGAGTCACAACAACGATCTCCTTCTCAGGTCTCTCCTTCAACCACCGTCTAGCCTCGCGAGCTCGCTTTCTAATCGCGGCGTGAGTCGGGGCATACCGACCGGCCTGGTCTCACATTAACATCTATCCCATTGTCCGGGTAACACCGGGGCCGTCCAAGGAAGATCAACACACCTTGTTGTTCCACCCCTCATGCACCAATGTTAAGTCAACAGGCAGTCCGTTTTCCTCCATTTCCTTCCGCAACACATCCGGGTCACTACCTGTGTCGCAAGGAACATCGCTGGTTTCTTGCACATCCGGGAGCAGAACCAACTTCGTGTCCTTTCGCGCTTCAAAAACAGGCCCGAAACTCTGCAATGCGGTGTAGATGGTACGGCGGAGAGGAGAGGCGGTTACGAGATCGATCTTGTCATGGAAAGGGAATTTCTCGGAGAGTTTGCGGCATTGTTCGTTGCCCAAGTCGGTGAGGAGGGGGTCGCGAATGACATGGTTTTCTGTGCAAAGGTTGTGGAAGCCCTGGTCGGTGCGTTAACGTGAATTCAGAGTGTGTAAAGATTATCGCGGAAGTACCTGAGCATGGCGCACGCAATGGATCACGGGAGGCATTTTTGTGTCTATAGTCTATAGATGCTAAGGTCGAGCCGGTCAGTTGGGAAACCGAGAATTTAAAACGTGGGGTAGCGGGGTAGCGATAAGGCGTCGGGCGCAGGTATTGTAAAAGGTACCTTTCTAAACGATCGCTTGGAAGGAGAAAGCTGGGTGGAATGTTAATTTATATCCACCAGGCTAAAAAAGTGGAAAATCAATCAGTCCACTGTTTGAATCCAATCCCAAGCGGAGGATACACACCGTGCAGCCGAAATTGGACAATTCGTCTTTTCTTGGCCGATGACTCGGTTCTCACGACGGTGGGTCTCTATACTTCTATCGGTATATAATCATGCAGATGGAAATCTATTTGGGGAAAGAGTGACAAATTTCTAGGCAAATCAACGTGAATTGCTTGAGAGATACGCAGAAATTTCAAAGAACAGAGGCAAACGTCTTGCGATTGAGTCACTCCCGGAGGAAAGTTCTCCGATCTGGTGGGATCCTGAGGCAGAAACCTTGATCACGAGGCAACTTTGGCGGGTCAGGTGTTCTGTCAATTACTAACCTTTGGGTCCACAGCTTGCATCTATAGGAATTTTAGACATCGGACACAACGAGTGTGAATGTTAGAGCTGTCTCGTACAGTGGACCTATAACATCGCAAGCGGTAATCGATGGAGAATCTCTTGCTAGGAAGCACATCCGGAAGCTGCTTAACATGAGACTAGAATGCCGCCGTGGTTGCACCTGCGCGGCCATGTCATGATCTAAATTTATATGCTAGATTTACAGAAACGCTAACGTATCACTTAGCATGGGCCTCCTGTCGATAATATTGATTGGAACAGATACTAGAGACCTGCTACATATGTGACCGCTAGTTTTCGGTTGTGATAATGGCAGTATTCATCAATTCGTATCTATATCAATCCCACTCGGCCAACAGACCATATGACACTAAGGTCGTGGTTTGCACTCTCTATCCCTAACCTCATATAAGCCTATTGCATCCATTGGCGTAAGGATAAACACTCCATGTCTTATGGTTCAATCAGCAAGTGTAGTCCAGAAAAGTCCCATTGAACAACCCAAATGGTCCAGCCAAAGAGCGTCTTGCGCGATATAATTGTTATTAATAAGCTGCGCCAGCCCGGAATAAACCTGTAAGGGCGGGATGGGGACCTTTACAAGTCTTTTAGATAGAGTATCCAAGAGACGGATGGCATTGTCTACTCCATCGAGTAAGAGTTTTGGTGCGTTTAGAATGCCCTCCTGCTGATAGATTTTGATGAGGTCTCCCAGTTGAGTTGCAAGCAACCCCAGGTTGATCTGCGCACGGACAACTTCAGAGCACAATACCAGTGCTTGCTCATAATTGTGGGTGCTCTGGTAGAATCGTGCTTCAGATACGTATCTCGGACACTTAACGAGCTCCATGAAGATGCGCTCCGTGACATCCACAAACACTCTACCTATACCGAGCTTCTGTGAGTCCTCAACCCTGAGCCTCTCTGCTAGCTGCTGCCACTGCTTTCCCTCGAGAAAACACGGCTGATGTTGGTGAAAGGCGTAGGCAATCAGGAACCCGCGAAAGAAGATATAGCAAGAGCGCGCAAACCCATGCGTGAAGCTCTCTGCTCCCAGCTCCTTCATCAACTCCATAACGCCGTGGCAATGTGTTGGCCATTTGTCGTGAGGCTCGGATGGCACACGCATCTCATATATCGAGAGCAAGATGATAGCACCGATAATATCGGACTTGTTCGAGATTTGCTCAAGATTTAAAGCCTGCTGAAGTGCTCCGAGAGCGTGTATGTATGCGATACGGCCTTTGTTCAGCAATGAGACCTCCATGTCTGTCCGGTTTTGAAACACAAGACAAACGCTATAGGCTGATGTGTCAAGACAGACGCTTTGATCAAACTTGGAGGTAATGTGGCCTGCGAAGTTGGGGTAATTCGTTTCGCGAAATTGATTGTATGCGTGGGATATTGGAAAGGCATTCTCCATGAATACTCTAAACGCCAGCTGCTGTTGTTGCTTGATTTCGCAGTGCTCGTCAGCTGAGGCAACGACTTGCTGTTGGGCCTGCTCCATTGTAGCTATGGTGCTATTCCGAACGGTTGGTGCTACGTCCCACCAGCTAGACTCGCTTGAAATAACAGAAGATGTTGGGCTTCTGGATGTTCGATGGCGACGCTCCAAGGCTGGTCTTTCATCTTGGAAACGGAAAGACCTCGTGTATCCTGGGCAGGGACGACGGTATTTGCGGCATTGCGAGCATTGTGGTTTAGCTTGGTCGCACTTTCTTTATTAGACATTTGATGCCCATTATGAATGCTTGCCATCAAGTATACACACCTTTATGCGTCGCTCCCGACAGAGTGCACATGCAGTGCTATGAGGAACTCCGACCATTCTCTGTTTGAAACAAAATCGTAAACGTAGCTAATATGCTAGTGGGAACCAGCCATGAGAAGCGTTTGGTTCGTGGGGATGGACCGCTCTTTCCATTTATGTCACCGTCCCAGAAATGGACCCATCATATACACTTCTGCAGTCTATACTACTTATGACAATAGCTCGAAATGTCAACCAGCCTATTCTATTCAGTCGGTTCAATGACATTCACTCAACCTTGCCTAGTATACAACACTACCCGACGGTCTGTTCCTATCGTATTGGACGAGCCCCACTGTTCGCCCTGATTTTCATTCATTCCATACGACACTGATGCGTGAATAACCACATAGAATCTGAGGCTGAAAAAAACGGCCCCAGAGGTCCGAGTTAGCGCGTCATGGATCAGCCATAGTTTGGCCTAGATATGTATCTAAACCGCGGGTAAAGGCCAATAACTGTACCCCCCTTGGCAGGCAATCGATGAATACTCGCGAATGCCAGATAGGTACCTAGTATCATGCTAGCAACTACATATATAGTGTAGCCGCTAAAGCCCTCTCAACAATATGGTTGGTGCTTAAAAACTTGGTGATTCTATTTTAAATCTGCTACCTTGTCGATCACCCGGGTTTAGGGTTAGTGGTCAGTTTGGGGGAAAAGATGGCCTCGTGTTTCCCTGCATTAGTGGAAAATTCACGAGATATAGGGAACAAATACGGTATAGTTCGGTTTCTATCTTTGGTTGAGGATTTAGGGTCCGAGGTCGTATTCATGATTAAAGTGGTCCATTGGATACGATACTACACTAGAGTGATGGCAGGAAATATCCCGGAGTTTGGTGGATCTAATTAACCATGTATCATAGTGAAACCGCATATTAATGGAAGTTTGACTACTACTACTACTACAACACTAGAGGGAACGTATAGATAGATCTGTATATCCTCGTTTCACAAATTGTTTAGTGAAGTTATGGATTTTATGTGTAGATTCTATGGTAACAATGTTTTTACCTGGCGGAACGGTCATTTCCACTCCGATATATTTCGTAGCTCTCGATATACATAATATGATTATTCTGTTACGTATCCTCGGCTCATCCTATATACTACGTTACCTCTCTGATTCTCTTTTAATTTTATTCTTCCATCTCCCCGCCCTCCATTTCCTTTCCCTTGGCATAACACATGCCTAAGTGCACAGTAAGATCGCCAAATGCTCCCGTTACCTCCAAGTTTTCAGATATAATATCATTCCCTGATCTGACATCTTTGCATTCTAATAATAGAATCCTTTTGAGAAATAACCGAGCAAACAATCGTTTTGTGTGGTCTGAATCTACGGAGATAATGTTGATCGGGCCCCATGTCCCTACAGTTCATGAGCCCGTCATACAGCAAGCCTTCCCCACAAGGCTGTTATTCATTAACTTGTTTTTCATACTTGTCTGCTACACAGCGTGGCTACGTGGATATTACGGATCTGGTGCCTCTTGACTTTGGTCATTGCGTAATTTCTATATTCCCCCTCTTGTTGCTTTCCATTTGATCCACCGCTATCAGGGTATTGGGCTATGCTGCTCTGTTGGGTAAATGCAGTGCCTTTGTACTACTGGTAACGTTGACATGTCATGAACGGGTGGTTCTGTTGTTGGATTCAATAGTTATGTTCTACTGTTATTGGCCATAACTACTGTATATTCTTGTGCCGTCTGTACGTACACTAGATCCATTTAGCAGCGTATTGCCCTCTCCGCGGTCGATATGGAAGTTTATCGTATTTATTCCAATTTGATAGAAACTGATATTGAACATGGAACTAGATTGGTATTGATTTGACGCAACAAATGCAGTAGAAAAAAAAGCTCTTGTCCCGATTTTAATAATCCATGGATTGTTCTAACAAGCCCCTCAGTTCAATCTTCTCCGCCTCCAATTCCTCGTTGAGATTAGGCGCAAGCATCAGAACCCGTCTCTGCGGGAGAGTCCCCTCCACCAGGGAATCAATATCCGAGGACTTAAACCCGAGGTCCTTCAGGCCACGGGGCTGGTCACCCAGCTCAGCCAAGAACTTAGCAATGGCCTCGCCGAGCACTTCACCTGCGCTTTCGCGCTTGACGTTCGAGATGTCGACACCGAAGGCCTCGGCTGCTGCCAAATGGCGGTCTGGGTTGGATGCAGCGGTGAATCGGAAGACTGCAGGCGCGGTGACGGCGACTGACACACCGTGTGGGATAATCGGGTGCTCGACGTCATATCCGGCATGCTTGTAGCCGGGGTTTTGACTGGAGATAGGATAGCTCATGCCGTGACAGAGATGGACACCGGCATTACCAAAGCCAACACCGGCCAAGGTAGCAGCCAGAAGCATCTTTGACTGGGCCTCAAAGTCATCGGGGTCCTTGACAGCTCGGGGCAGATACTTGACGGTGTCGCGAAGGGCTTGCAGGGAGAAGATGTCGGAAATTGGGTTCGCGCCTTGGTACGCGGGACGGTTGATGGGGTTGGTTGGGCGGGGAGTACGCTCATTGTATGGGATTGCGGTCCATGACTCCAGGGAGTGGCAGAGGACGTCTAGACCGGAGGAAGCGTGCACGGCGGACGGCATGGTCCGCGTGTTCAGGGGGTCACAAATTCCCAGAGTCGGCTTGAGGTTCCGATGTGCAATACCGGTTTTGGCCCCCTTGGACACGAGGTCGAAAATGGCAGTTCCGGTGGTCTCTGATCCAGTGCCTGCTGTGGTTGGCACCGCTACCAAGGGCTTCAATTTCCTTTCTACGGGAAGACCCTTCCCAATGGGCGCATTAACAAAGTCGAGGAAATCAGCCTCAGGATAGACAGTGTAGAGGTTCATGAGCTTTGCGGTATCAATAACCGATCCACCACCTGTGCGGTCATTAGCCGTTCAAGGGATGACAGTGTGGGTTACTTACCCACTGCGAGGAACGCATCAGGGTTATATGGTTTTGCGAAAGCAATTGCCTCTTTGACACTAATTCAATCAGTACACAATTAATTGGGCTACGGGATAGTACTTACGAGTAATCCTTTGGTTCAACCCGAACCTTGTCGAACACCGTAAACTCGATTCCTTCCCGGCTCAACCCCTCCACGGCTTGCTTCATCGCGTCCAACTTGGAGACATTCTGGTCTGTGACGATGCATACTCGCTTTGCCTGCATGTTAGCAAAGTCCATTCCAACTTCCTTTGTGGCACCAGGGCCGAATCGGATGCTGGAGGCGGCCATCTCGAAGGCGTACTCCTTCTGCCGTGAGGGGTCAACGGGTGTGGCCATGTGGCGGCGGACATGATCCGCTAGAGTGGGTGTGCGGTGGTGATGGTGATGGTTAGGGTTCGAATGGCATGGACATGATGGCGGGTGAGTATACTGAACAGTACGCAGGAGGTTGAGAGCTCTGTTGGCGGCCGAAGGGGCCACGCGGATGGAGGGAGCGACCATAATGCGGGGAAAGCGTTCTATGGAGCTCTCTATAGCAGATGGAGCAATGAGCGGGAAAGGCAGTGGCTATATAAACGGATCGACAAGAAGAATAAGTAAAGAGTATAAATAGCGGTCAATAAGTGAAGTTAGCAAGGAGAGGTGAAGAAGTGGGAGGCTGAGAAGTTGAATGCAGGTCGGAGGACCGCAAGATGCGGGGATCACCGATCTGGTAATTCGGACAGAAAGCCGAGGTTACTGCATATAAATACCCTAAAGTCACCATTTGGAGACTCCAAAAGGCACCCACTCCCACTAAAATATGTTTCTAGCCAATTAAGAGGAGCCATAGACTCAAGGATTTGGAGAAACAACTCAAGACCCAGGGAAAAGTCACAGCCAATTTCTACGAACTGGCAGGCAGTACACGGGTTATGGCTCAATGAGGAAGTACCGAGGGCCAACCTTACATCGATCGGGATCGTCAACAAAAACACCGCTTCCCCAATTCGGAGAATTGCAAATACTACAGGTCAAAGACATCTCCTAACCAAGTGGGGTGTCTACCTGCATAGAGGACGTTGGAAGCTCTTGTGTCAGGGTTACACCTTGCCTTATTTGCCAGTTAATGGGAGCCGGACCCTCGGTCTTGCGCCCAAAGGGTTCTAGACTAGCCCTTTAGTACGGTAGTGCCCATCTATATAGATCTGTATCTGATATTCGGATTGAGATAGAAGCAGCTTCGATATTCCGACATCTTGAATGTCAGAAATTGAAAGACCTAGCCCCCGCGAGGGTCATATCCGATGACCACTGCAGTAATCCTACCGCATCGTCCGAAACCAGCTGGTCTTGGCGTTCGTGCAAGCAATTAAAGGGAAGAAGGAATGATCAGAGCAGTTGCTAGGACTTGGACTCTTGAACAGGCATGTCTTTACCTATTACTATCGACATTGACACGTCCGATAAGAACGACGCTGACCTAAGATAAGCCAATGAGCGATCGCCTGACAAGCTCCTCCTCCAATCCCGCCACAGCCCTAATTATTATAAATGTGACCGACAAGGAGTACGTGGCCTCAATAACCCGAAAGTGGATGTGCCATCCGCAGCACAGCGCAGCGACGAGGATACGAAGTGCTCAGACCTAAGATAATGGGGTTGTTCGGGTTTAGCGGGATGCCATTCCTTAGTCTCGCTGATAATGTTTAATTAATATGGACTCCCAAGGATTACCTCATTACTTTTTCCTCGTCCTTTTTTGTTACCCCTCACTCAACACGATCGAGATCGCGAATACCCTACTACACCACATTCTATCAAAATGGCTTCGGCGCCACACGCCTCATTCCAACAGTTAGAGAAGGTCAGTCGTGGCACCGCCCAGGCAGGTTAATTATTGGCTAACGAGCTCCAGCTGGGTGAAGGAACATATGCGACAGTTTGTTCCGCAATTGTGCACCCCCAAACATTTCCGCAAACTGACAAGCTACCCTAGGTCTTCAAAGGCCGCAACAACCAAACAGGAGAATTGGTCGCATTAAAAGAGATCCACCTCGACACAGAAGAAGGAACACCCTCCACCGCCATTCGCGAGATCTCCTTGATGAAAGAGCTCCAACACGAGAACATCTTATCGCTGTACGATGTCGTCCACACCGAGAACAAGCTCATGCTCGTCTTCGAATATATGGACAAGGATCTTAAACGATATATGGACACCCATGGTAATCGCGGCCAGCTCGAACCGACTCTTATCAAATCCTTCGTCCACCAGTTACTCCGAGGCGTCGCGCATTGCCACGAGAACCGGATTCTGCATCGCGATCTCAAGCCTCAGAACCTGCTAATCAACACCAAGGGCCAGTTAAAACTAGCCGATTTCGGCTTAGCCAGAGCCTTCGGCATCCCGGTCAACACTTTCTCCAACGAAGTCGTCACGCTTTGGTATCGCGCGCCGGACGTGCTCCTCGGCAGCCGCAGCTACAACACCAGTATCGACATCTGGTCGATCGGCTGCATTCTAGCAGAGATGTACACAGGACGCCCGCTATTCCCGGGAACCACAAACGAAGACCAGCTGCTAAAGATCTTCCGCGTCATGGGCACGCCGTCTGAGATCTCTTGGCCCGGGATTTCGAAATTCCCGGAGTACAAGGCTGATTTCCCAGTCTATGCGACGCAAGATCTGCGGCAGGTTGTTCCGCGAATCGACCACCTGGGCGTCGACTTGCTGAGGCGCATGTTGCAGTTGCGGCCGGAGATGCGCATCAGTGCGGCGAGTGCATTGAAGCATTCGTGGTTTAATGATCTTCCTCGGCCGGTCCCATGGAGTGCTCAATAGTAGCTGCAGCTTGCTTTATTCTTTCTTTTTGTTATTCTTCATTACTAAGCTGAGTAGAACTGACGAGGACTGTAAGGAATGACGATCACCCTTGCGCAACCCATTACCATTCCTAGCTGAGCATCATTCTGGTTTCCAATAACTCATAAAAAGCCAAGCAAAACGATTAAGCTGATCACCTTCATTAACCACAACTAAGCAACAACCCGTAACCCAAGCCCACCCCCAGCAAAAGAACACTTAACAAACCGTCAAAACCAAATCCACCCCGGCCCTCTGATTCCCAACCCTAGACCCCGCAGGCGGCACCCCCCTCTCCCAAACAATATCCGTAACCTCCCCATCCAAAAACACCCTGCTGCCCCTAAACGGATCCCCAAAGACATCCGACAAATCATACCAAACCCTATCGGCGACAAGGTTATACGCAAAAATAGTCTGGGGCGCCGAAGTCTCGAGCCCGTTAGGCACAGTCGTGAGCTTGATGCCCACGCCACCGGTTTGCGGGTCCCGCCGGAATGTCTCGGCGTAGAGGGCGCCCTGCGTCATGTTTTGCTGCTCGCTGACGGTCGAGGACACGGACCAGAGGTAGATGGGGAATGCGCAGTTGTTGCGGACGATTGCGTGGCCGAGCTGGGTTGTTTGGTTCTGGGGGTTGGTTTGGTTTTGATAGTAGGTTTGGTTCTGGGCCTGGAGAAAGGGGAAGGCCGGCGTGAGGGTTGGGAGGAGGAGGAGGGCGGTGGTGGTGAGGAGGGTTAATGGGAAGTGCATTTTCTGTTTGGATTGAGATTGATTGGGATGGTTTGGTTTGGGGTTCTCTCGGTTGGGATGTGCTTTTCTTGGAAGGGGAGAGAGGGCTTCTATATATCTTGGACTGACAGCTTGTTCTGTGTACCGTTCATATATCCTTGCGCATTTCTAAATTGATTTACTTTTGTTACTGTGTTTCCTAGTAAGACCCGACATTTCTTGATATCTGACCGCTGCAGAATCTCCCGAAAATTACCTTTGCGTGGTGGTGTTGCTGCAAGGGAGCTTGTGTATAGTAATACGATGGTCGGTGCATTTGGTCGAAATTATGTATAGTGAGCGACAGGTCGGAACACAGATACATGGGAAGGCAGGCACCATGTTTTATATCGTGTTGTATCTGGGGTTTGACAAACCCGCGGTAAATGCTTCATACAGCTACAATCAGTATGTAGCTTTCCTAGGACAAGGACCAGGTGCATTTATATCTCGGAGTGGGTGTAACGCAGCTCGTTAGCATTCTGGCGGGTCTGCACTGCTCAACAATGCCGGGCTATCTCTGTTCTACATGCATGGGTCTACTCCAGATCAATGTTTGTAGCGGCGTCGAGGCGCTCTCTGGTGAGCTCTCAGAAATCATTCAGATAGATGTAGGCTATAGCTTGCTATGTATCCTAGAGCCGATGTGGACTAATCGAGAGGGTCAATATATAAATGGCGATAATTTCAAGGTCACATTCATATCTGATTTCAATATCCTGTACGGCGGACAATATTTACATGTACAGTCAATGATAAGTATATACAGGAACACAACAAGTCAACAATTTACAAAGAAAAGCTCGGATGGTCTCCAATGACATGTACACGGCTGGCGACGTCCGTGACACCAAAACCAGGATCACAGCACGGAGTCACATGTCGTCGAAGCTTGACACGGAGGATTTTTAAGCGACTGGGACAATAGTGCTGCTAAGTGGAACATTCCCCTTCCGAGCAACTACCTGGAAGTAAGGGCTTCTCAAGTTGTTTACATCTACAGCGGTCTCGAAGCCGGTCCGTTGGGCAGATGTAATAAAGGTATGGTCGGTAGACTCAGGAGAGCTGGCCGTGTAGATGGCCCAGTTGTCATACTCAGTGGCCCCATTCCAGCTCATATGGACCGTGGCAGAGGTTGAGTGTCGCTCCACCACGACGGCGGGTTTCCAGAAAGGGGTAGCCTTCCACTGACACTTGTAGCCCCGGTAGGACGCAACAGCATTGTCGTCACCAAACTGGGCGGTGAGGACCACATTATTGTTGGCGTCAAATTCCTTCACCTTCGAGATGGAACCGTAACCCATGAAGACATGGTTCGTTTCCTCGCTCATCAGCTGGTAGCTACCCTGACTGACACTGTGGATGACATCACCACCGTCGTTCATGGTCCGCAGAGTGGTAACCTTCCGGTTGACCAGGTCCAACGACAGACTCAGACCGGTGGTGGGAGCAACCGTTTCCGTGGGTGTGTTGGCATTGTTAAACAGGTCCAGGACCATGCCCTCATTTGTCTGGTTATAGACACGCATGTCATGCTGCCACGAGAAGACGGCACCATCGTCGATCTCAAAGTCGCCAACACCCTTCTCACCCTAAAAGAGGCGTCAGTGTTGAAAGTGGCCAGTATCAAACGCAAAAACTTACAGCAAGTCGCCACATGACCGTACCGTTCTCGGCGATGAAGTAGCCGGACCAGTAGTGACGCAAGGAGATAATCCAACCTCCATCTACAAGCTCCACCGAATTGATGTGATACGCATCCCATGGCTTTTCTTGGGTGCCATACTCGTCACCCAGACCTTGCTTCGACTGTTCCAGGGGAATATCTTGAATATGTTCAAGGGCACTCCATTGATACACAATATTATTGGTGGCAATATCGATCTCGAAAAACATGCCATCCAGCATATAGTCATCCATTTTACCGCCAATGGAGGTCAGATCATATTGAGTGATATTGTAGGCGGTTACCAACAGGGTGTTGCGGTTGGTTACGTGACTTTCGTGGAGATCAATATAAGAGTCTCTGGCAACACCATCCGGGGAGATGAAGTTCCCTGGAAGGGTGACAGTGTAGGTCTCCTGATAAGTGTCGTCAAGGATGTGAACAGTGCCGTAGCCGAAACCAAGTTCCATCATGTTACCCGCCCAGAAGGTGATGACATCTTTGTTATACAAACTCTGCACCTTGAAGTTGGCCGCTACCTCGGTAGGGCCTTGATACACAAGGTTGCCGTCCTCATCGTAGATGAGGGCCGCAGTGCCATTCGGCTGGTTACCCCGAGGACCAATGAAGATGTAACCAGGGTCGGTAGCTCCGGTCTTTTTCACCTCGAGCTGAGGGGGCGTAAAGTCAGCCGTCTGTAGAGTCATATACGGCCAAGTATCTTGGGCTAGCGCCCCCATGGACAGCAGCAGGGTGCTGAAAGCAGCGACGAATCCGCGGGCCATATTGCGTGATTGCGGGTACCCAGTTCACAATGATAGTAGGACGCTGATCAAAACAAGCATATATAGGATTTAGGTTCTACTCTGTAGAGTACAAAGTTCAAAAGAACGATAAATGAGCGACGTGTGTCTACTCCAACTCCGACGTGACACGGTCAAAATGAGGGTATCAAAGAATGACTGAATAGAACAAAAAGGAAGGAGAGTTAATAGAAAGGAGAAAAGAATCTGGCGGCTCCTTTACACCATGGCCAATATTAATAGGGAAAGACGGTGGGAAAAATGGAGGGAAAAGCCGAGAAGAAGGGGCAAAGCGGGAACAACGCCGGACAGGCAGTGTGGGACCGGGACGCTTCCTCACTTGCCCTGTGGGGAGAGGAAATAAAAATGGAGGAAAAAAAAAGGTCTGCACAACATCAACGTCAATTCAGGTGAAACTGGCGGAAAAGCCGATAACACGGAACATCAGTCACAGTTGGCCGTTTGAACTAATGCTGATCGCGGTCCCCCGCCGGCTGTCCATACAAGAGACACGCAATAGGATGGGTCCAGCGAGAAGTTTACTTCACTGACGTGCCGATCCCTTTTGAGCCGTGGATTCGCGACCACAACCATGGGGTACACTGATACTGCGGTCCCATCATGGATTAACAAATTGGCTGGTATACTTTCTGTATCTTTCTCTCTCTCTCTCTCTCTTTTTCGCCCTTATTCCCGGTGTTTATACATAATATGAGCGGAGAAGACCAAAGCAAAAGAAGGTTATGGCCACATGGTCCGGCCCAACAGGGGTACGATATTGGTTGCCTCAGGCGGAGATCTCCACCAATAGGGCCCAGAACACCAGTCCCTGAATGAACGATCGGCAGACTATCGCCGCCCCTGAGTTTCATTACCATTACTACAATCATGCTGATACTAACAATTTCCGCTCAGCTGGAGTAGTATCAGATAAGATTACTCCGTACACGCGACCAAATCCAGCCCACCAATTGAATGATCCGCTTTCGGGTTGGAAGCAGCGTATGACGATTTCGTGCGTTGATAAGCGAGGTGACATTGATATGCAGGTAGCGGACTGGTTGAAGTGCTTAATTACTAGTATATTAGCCCTATAATAAATGGTTCTTGTGCACCTACCTAATACGGGTGCCGCCGCTTTTATAAAGACATCGCATAAATAATCAGTGGGCGCTCTGGGAACATTCGAGGTCACGTTCTCTTTAAATACAACTAACTCTAGATATCATGCTAGTGCTTTACATACTATATGCTGTTGATATCTTGGTGTAGGTAGTCTTGTATATTGTCCCGTATGCGGTCTCTGAGACCGAGGGTGCTAGAGAATATCAAACAAAGAAGCCCAACTACAACACTCTTAGTCGCTTGACATCCCTAGGAAGGGGAGCGCCATCTCCTCGCCGCGCGACTCCATGGCCTCCAGGTAGCTGGCTACCAGGGGCCGATTCCCAAAGTGCGGGCCCTCTGCACCCACTCTGCAAGCGCAAGGCGACCGAATACCCCACCATAAAGGTCCTGCATACGCTCCTGGATCTTGTCAACCGGCACCTTGACCCCACTGGAGTGATGGGTGAGTGATGCAAGCGATGTGGCATGATCCCTGGTTACCTGCACACTCTGCAAAGCTTTCTTCACGATGTTGGCTGCCACACCTCCCACCTTCTCAAAATCAAAGAATCCTCTTACATTGGGAAATTGTGGTACGGCTTTCATCAGCACAGAAAACCGCAGGATCGCATTCAAAGCATCCTCGCTGGGCGCCTGGGCGCCTGTCAGCGCACAAGGTCGGTGGGTGCACACATCCAACCCCGTCACCTCGGCAACATTCTCTAGATATCGCTCGCTGGCCCATTTCGACGCAGTAAAGCCATCGCTGCCAGTCTTGGGCGGCGGGAATGCCGATACTGACCCCGGAGGGAGCGCGATATCGCCGGAGAGTAACGTCACCCGGTTAGAAGAAACATAGTGTAGGGGAACGCCTCTCGAGAGCGCCAGCTCGGTGAGGAAGCGAGTTGATCCTAGATTGGGCATTCGTAGCGACAAGTAGTTGTTTAGGCAATGTCCATTTGCACCCGCATGGATCAATGCGTCTATGGTCGACTTCCCTGGTGCTCAGCCCTAGCACAGAAACATTAAGGGATCCAGGGTAGATAACAATCTTATGGGACTTTGGGAGACTCTGACCGTGCTGCGCGTCTACTGCAAGACAATGGATTTTGCTGACGGTCGTACGAGCAAGGCCTTCAAAATCTCCACCCCCAGAAACCCGGTCAATCCCGTGAGGGCGATGTGCAGATCAGTTGTTTTGGGCTCTCGCGACCGTTGGCCGCGTGCGAGGCCGCCGGATACGCGTGTCTCCTCCTCCCAATCGATTGTCTCGGAGAAGGGCTGGTTCTTCTTCTCGTCATCAATGAGAGTAGCCATCCGTCGCAACGTAGAACACCGGTACAGATCCTTGAGGGCGATGGATAAGCCATTTGCATTCTTGATCGCTACCTGGAGTTTGACCAGGAGCAGGGAGTTGCCGCCCGCCATGAAGAAGTCCATTCGTGGATCAATTCGCCCGGTCTGAGTGACCTGCTGCAGGACATCCTGCCAGATCAGGCGGAGCTCCCCCTCTGCAGCACTTAGAGTCTCAGTGGGAAATGAGGAGTCGGTCTGAGTAGGCAGAGGCTTATCCTGTAAAGCTTTCCAGTCGACCTTCCCATTCGGAGTGGTGGGAAGACGATCAAGTAGCACTATAGCTGCCAGACACATGTATTGGGGTAGCGGCAAGGATTTCTTGAACGACTCGAGATCGCTATTCGTCACCTTTTGACCCCTGGCCGGTACTGCATGAGCGACAAGGAATTCTGGGCCCCCCCGTACCGACACCACCGTGTCTGAAAGCAGTCCGGCGGCGACTTGAAGCAGGGTGTTGGCCATCTCTTCGAGGTCGATCTGTAAGCCATGTAGCTTGATCTGTGTGTCACCATCGAGTCGGCTCATAAATATCAAGCCCCCGTCTGGCCCCAGCCTCCCACAATCGCCCGTCTTATATAGCCTCGTCCAGCCCAGGCGCCTGTCTGCTGAAGATGCAAAAGGGTCATGGATAAACTTTTGCTTGTCAAGGTCTGGCAGGTTCCAGTACCCGAGGGCGACCCCGACACCACCAATGCATACTTCGCCAACGAAGGCCGGTGGGACGAGTTCCCCATTCCCACCTAAGATGTATATAGTCGAATTGGGAATCGGCCTTCCAGCCGTCGAATATTCATTGGCTGCATCCCGGTGCAAGTCAAGCGTGTTGGATGAAGTAGCAGCGGAAGTTTCCGTTGGCCCATAGCAATCAGTCACATTGGGACAGTAAGGAGATAAGCGCCGGAACTCACGCTTTAGTGGCTCTGTCACCGACTCACCACCGCGACAGGCATGTCGCCAGTCCCTGTATTGACGGAGGTAGTCACCGGCATGTTGAAGGAGCATCAGGTACTCAGACGGCGTCCCAATCATGAAAGTAACCTTCTCCTGAAGCATCAACTGCGCTGTCGCAACAGGGTCCCCCCGGACACTCTGCGGGACAACCACGACAGTGCCTCCATGAGCAAGGGCGTTTCCGATCTGGGCAGGTTCGATTCAGCAATATACATGGTGGGATCTAGAAGCAGGTTTGCACCAGCTATAATGGAGGCTGAGGCCTCCCTGTTTTGGAGCGAAAGAACGGCCTGGTGCAAGGCAACGAGTGAGCTAGAGCAGGCTGTGTCAATAGTCATAGATGCTCCTTTCAAGTCAAAAAGGTACGAAATTAGGTTTGATATAATACTTCTTGCGGTTCCAGTCGCGTTATACCGAGCTATAGTCTCCGTGTCCCGCAGCTGGATGTCGTAGTAATCGGCGTTCATCACGCCGACAAAAACTGATGTTTTGGTCCCTTGGATGCCGTCCAGGCTGCAGCCGCCACGCTCCAGCCCTTCATAGACCGTTTCGAGAAGGATCCGATGTTGCCGATCCATGGTCTGCGCTTCAAGGCCATTGAGATTGAAAAGTGCTGCATCAAATACATTCGGATCCTCACTCAAAAGGTACGATTTGTTTGTCGCATTAGTAGAACCATGGTGCTCTCCATCTGTGTGGTAGAAGTTGGATAGCCGGAGACGGCTTGGTGGGAAGTCCATCAAAACATCCCTCGGAGAGCGGAGAAGGTCTCAAAGATTGGATGGAGACTTGGCTCCCCCAGGGAATCGGCATGCAGAACCGACAATGGCAATTGTCTCCACGCGAACATCAGAAAGGCTGCCCATCTCTGCTGCCCGGGCTTGATGTCGAGAAGATGAGAGCGGTGGGATGATGTCTCTCCGATTGGACTTCTGCTGGTACAGCTTGATGAAGAGGGATCGTCAAAGAAAGGCTTGTTCCCTAGCTTCACCAGTACAGAAGCATTTCAGGAAAGTGTCACCACAAGTACATAGAGGCCTGATGGACCGACGCGCTTTCCATTGGACTCTACTGTCTTACTGCTTGTCGCTTTCCTTCGCGGCTAGGACAATAGCTTAATAAGACAGCCCATGTTCGCAAAAAACACGGACGAGTGAGCCAAACCGATGACCATCCTTTGGAAGCGAAAGGAGTATCGGAGATAAGATGATGTTGAGACGGATATGGCTACCAGACCGGCTGGGGTGGTCCCTGCGAAGGAACAGCGGACCGGGCGCCTTGTGGCTTACATGAACCCGCGCCTACTACGCACATTTGCGGCCGAGACGGACAATACACCCCAGGACGACGGGAGACGGTGCTCGGGCAGTCCTTCTGGTCGCTTGTCTGGGACTGGCGGCAGGGGGGCGGGTGTGTTGGGGGAATACAAGCGAAGATTGGCGATTTTGAAGTAGTTAGAGTGCCATAACGTAATCTAAACTAGGACGGTTTGGTTAGGGTATAAGAATTATTCACCCACCTACTAGTAGATATAGGTTAAGGCTAGTACCCGGAGGTCGACCTGTAATTAATCTATCGAGATTCCACAAAGTCAACTACATTCTTTCATGTTGCTTAGGCCTACAGTAAAGAAGCCCATAATGTAGCCATATCCTAGCTGTTCACCAGTATAGAAGACAGTTTATGCGGCGTGTCCATTGTGGGGTGTAGAGAGGAAGCGAAGTGTGGCGTTTTCACTAAAAGTCCGCCCATGGGAGATGTCGACATCGCTTTATTGGAGTTGGTCATTGGTGTTGTGGCACGCACTGGGCTATCTTGGGTTTCAGGGTAGGTTGAAGTATGTGCGCCTGCCAAAGCCAAGGTATCTCCTTATAATATAATTGGAGATCGCGCAGAACCCAGGATTGCGGTACCCCATTAGAGTATCTGGATCACTAGAACCCGCTCCCTTTCATCTCACACAATTCTGCTGTCTAAGGCCGAAAATAAATGATCCCAGCTGCCCGGGCTGCAGTTCTGATCCAGATTGATGAAGTTCTGCCATACATCATCAATGTTCGCATTTTCCAACGGATCGTATGCACTTGGCAAGGTCTGGCTGGGGCTCATCAGGTCCCTGTCCGGCAGATTCGGATCCCGCATGCCACTGACACCGGTGTTAGCCGACAGTGGTCGCACATCCGGGACCGTGGTTGCCGGCAGGACTTGGATCTGATACTTCTGCAAGATGTCCATGAGGGACTTCAAAAACCTGCTCGCCATGGGCGACGTCGCCTCGGCCTCCTGCAGGACGCGGCACGCGTCGACGATCTCCTGGCGGCGGTCTTCGCCGCTGCCCCCCTCCTTATTGAGGCACAGATCCATGACCAGCACCGCTGTGGCAAGGAAGTAGCTGTGGAGGAAGGTGGCCAGCCGGGCGAGCGAGGCCATGTCATGATCCATGAGGGCCTTAAGCTCAATCACACAGCGCGCCGACTGCAGGCACACCTTCCGTGAATATTGATAACGTGGGTTCATGGACACGCGCGTCAGGAAGGGTTGATTCAACTTCGACCGGCGCCCCTGCAGGGTCGACCAGAGGATGTACCGCTGCACGATAATCTGGGGGTACCGGCGCTCGACGTCTCGGCTCTGACGGCGGCTTGCCTCGTCGAGGCGGAAGAAGACTGGGAGACTGCGGATGAAGGCTTCGAAGCGCTGGTCTAGCGAGATAAACCGATCGTAGTTCACCTCGCCCCAGTCCGAAAAGGGCGGGGGTAGCGCATCGATGGCGCTTCGGCAAATGTCGGCCAACTGGATGCGTAGGAGCGTGTAAGTCATCGCCGTTGGTTGCGATAGGGGTCGACTGTACTGCGGGTCACAACAATCGAGGTCCCGATCATCGAGATTCCGGGGGTAGTTGACGCGCATGTGGGCCGGGTGCATCAAGTATGTCCCTTCTTGGGGCCCGCCTGACAGCGCCAGGAGCCTGGGGGGAGGAGGTAGGCGCGTTAGCAGAGCTGGCCGTGGCCGTGGCCGGGGAACGAGTCTGCCACAAAGTAAACTCACCAGTCAGTCGAGACCATATGCCACCACACCCTGCGTTTGATCTCCCGCCCTATATCGCTGTCAAGTGGTGCCTGGGGGCCAGGCAGTCGGTCCGGCTGCGCGTCCAAGCGGTGGAGCGACAAATCGCGGGCCATGGTTAGGGCGCTGGCGCTGAGTGCGCGGAAGCGCATGGTGAAGCCCTCGAAGTTGAAGATGACAAAGGACAGGATGATTGTCGCCTGGATATCTTCGATGGAGCCGGAGGTGCTGCGGCTGGAGTGCTCCAGCACATCCAAGGCCATCTTACTCCACAGGAAGGCACACTTGACAGCTGTCTGCTCGTTGGTGAAGACCGCGTCCCCGCCGGTAAGAGGGGTGAGCGTGTAGGCCGTGCTGGCAAAAATACTGAGAACTAATGCGACATGGCAGGGCTCTATCTGTAACCCCAGGGATAGTTGCTTGTACAAATCCTCCATCTGCTGGCGCACCGACGGGAGATGAAGGATGTGGTGTAGGTAGGTGACATCTTCGCCGTAGCGCTTTAGCAGCCAGGCCGCATCATTCTTCAGTGGCAACCACACCCTCGCGACACAGCTGCCCACGGACGAGGAATTACCGGACGCCTCTCCCAGGGAAATGTCAGTCTGTAATGCCTGCTGCACCGCGAGTACGCGGACAGATACGCCATTGGACATGGATGACAACTACAAGTGGGCAGGGCGCACGGCTCCGTCAGTACATGACACATCGAGTGCTGGCCAGGGCAACATCAGACACTTACTACGGAAGTGTCACGGGTCCCGACCCCTTCCAGCCATTTCGAGTCCCCCTCGCCCTCGGAAATGTATGAGGGCTCCGTAGAGGGACGCGGAGCAGCGGCACTGTGGGTCCGAAGAATGATGTCTTCCAGCCGCTGTAGACGCGACAGGATCTCGGTATTGCTGCCGGTGCCAGTTCCGGCACTGGGACTAGCGGACCACCCCGGCTGCTGCAAGTACGTTGTCTGCGCTTGCACGGGGTCGGTAGTGCTGGGAGACGCGATGGACAAAGTGGTCGGCTCCACCCGATATGCGCGCTCACAGGTAACCCCGCGGCTGGCGCAGTTGGAGCAGGGTTGGTCGCGACTACATTTCAACTTCATGGACCGGCAGAGCTGACACGAGACCGGAAGCTGCCTCCGACGTCGTCGCTGCATGTTGGTCTATCAAATGCTGACACTATAGCGGAGATAGGGTGATGACATCAAGCTCGACAATATCAAATTAGCTGTAGCCGAGCCAGCAATAGCGGAAAAGCTCAGAACGGAATGTCATGTCGAGGGCGAATGGTAGCTGACTAGAAAGAACCTGGAAAGAAAGAAACGTGAGGGTCCGATCAGTGTGATGGGCCGCTAAGCTTGATCGGGTGCTAAGGCTCCACTGGGAAACAAAACGACAGCGGGCGCTAAACCATATGCAGTGGAGTGGGGCTGCCTGCCACCACTCAGGCACTCAGGCGCTCAGGAACGCTTATTGTCGTCCTCTTCCTGTTCCTACGCCGGTAGTCGCCTGTGCCTGCTACTTATACAGGGAACGACTCTCATATTACTATTCATGCGACTGCCCGCATCTCGAAAACCCTTACCTAATCTCCGTGGCTGTCCGGTGCTCCACGGAGCTCCTCGGAGTCTCCATGGAGAATAAGCGGCACTTGCCCGATCTGGGAGTATATATGGCTCACTGATTCTGTTCTTTGTCTCTGCTGCTGCTGCTTCTCCAAAGCCTTTCTGCCTCTTCTGCTCAGTCCCTGTCAACTCTGGTCTTATATCGTTCATCATGTCCGCGACAGTGGACAACACCGAGGCTAATACCTCCCCTCCAAAAGAGTTCACGTAAACGCCGGTCTACTTCCTTCCTCTGAATACCGCTGATCCTGTGGGATAGGCTTCGCTCGACGATTGCGCTGATTGGAGCCTTCATGGCTCTCTTCTGTACCCTGGGGTTCCAGAACGCTTTTGGGGTCTTCCAGGCATTCTATCATGCCACCATACTGCGCGATCATTCTGAGTTCGATATCGCCTGGATTGGCTCCCTATTGACGTTCATGATTTTTTCCTTTGCAGCGCCTGCGGGCGTCCTGGTGGATCGGGTTGGTCCCACAGTATGTGGTCCCAGGCGAGGACGGGAGGTTGCATCCACTCACCCGTCATCTACAGCCGCTGCTCATCTTCGGCGCCGTTGCCACTATCCTGGCAACCTTTATGATCTCACTATGTAGGGAGCTGTATCAGTTCCTACTAGCCCAAGGTATACTGCTAGGTATCGGCAACGCTTCCTGCTCTGTCCGGCTATGGCTACCGTCACCCGTCTATTTGATCGCCACCGCGGTGCCGCCAACGGAATCATGATCGCCGGGTCCTCCATCGGCGGTATCATCTGGCCCATCATGCTTGATCAGCTGCTCAACAAGGACGGCGTCAGCTTTGGCTGGACCTTCCGCATCGTTGGCTTTGTGGTGCTTCCCCTATGTCTCTTGATGGTCGCAACCATCCGCCCGGCTCCCAAGACACCGCACGATTCGGACAGGGAGGGGGTACAGCTGTCGCACGGCGAGTCAGCGAGCGACCATAAGGCGCAAGGCGCAGAAGGGCCGGCGTCAATTATCAAGAACCCGACCTTCCTCATCCTCTGCGCCGGTCTCTCGGTAGCCACCTTCGGCCTCTTCAGCCCGCTCTTCTTCATCTCCACCTACGCCGCCGAGCAAGGTTTGTCCGTAAGCCTGGCCTTTTACCTCGTGTCGATGCTCAACGGCGCCTCCATGGCCGGGCGGATCTCCACGGGCTTTCTGGCCGATCGTTACGGGAACTTCAACCTCTGCTTCTTGACGATTGCCTCCTCCGGGTTGATTGCCATGTGCTGGACCAAGGCCGCGAACACAGTCGGCATCATCTTCTTTGCCCTAGCCTATGGATACACGTCCGGGGTAAGTCTGTCTGGTTCTAATAAGAACCTTCCGAGCCCTAACACCGCGGTTGTAGGCCATGTTCAGTCTCCAAACCCCGTGTGCCGCCCAGCTCTCGACGCCTGAGTCGAGGGGGGCTGCCGTCGGCATTCTCTTTGTCGCGCCAGCAATTCCGTAAGTATCGTCTTTTTCTCTCGCATGGCTCGTTCTTGCTGACTAATTCTCTCGTACAGCGGACTAGTCGGCACCCCCATTAGCGGGCGCCTACTCAAGCACGGCTATCTGGCCCTTTCGATGTATTCGGGGGCGGCGTTGTTGGCTGGAGCGGGCTTGGTGCTGATCGCACGCTGCGCCAAAACACCAAGCTGATGGCAAAGGTGTAGTTGTTCTTCTGTAGCTGAAAGTGGGCGTTACGTCTACCTTTGCTCTGTCTGTGGGCTTTTTTGCGTTTCTAATGGTCTGTCGATCCTTGATTTTGGATGCGATAGCCTTGATCAGGATTTCTTACGTGTGTTATTGTCAATGCGCCTACAAACAATCCCCACTTGAAGAATAGAGACAAAATATCATGGTTCATTGGCCATTGTGTCATCCGTATCTTCAATTGTCAGGTGAGGTTTGCCGTCACTCGGCCACACACCTAAGTATGATATATATTCACAATCCCTGCAAACTGCAACCACTGCAAGGAAATATCCTGAATAGTGCACAGGATCGCATGTAGACATCTACTATTGGTATTTTAGTTCCAGGTATTTAGCATACCTAAAAAGAGTTTCGTAGGGTTTGTGGATAAAATCCTCACTGATCCTCCTCACAGGTATCAACAAAACATACCGATTATGGATGGCTAATGCGGTTGTGAGCCAAGGCTCGTCCGGATAGAAGACCGTTCCATACAAATGAAAATATAGAAGCTGATTGATTGAAAATGAAATCTGTGTTGGCAGCGTATATCAACCTTCCAGTATTTCTCCCTGCCTAGATGGCGGGTCTGAATTCTACTTCCACGTCCCGGTTGATCGTGAAGCCAGCCTCCGATTTCTCTCCTTGATCAGGCAGTGCAGAGGGTACATGTAGCGTATACTTGTCCGTCACAGCCAGAATCGCTAGCTTCAGAATCACCTCTGCCATATTCTTGCCCAGGCACTTGTCACGTCCGATCCCCCAGCGAACAAACCCAAAGCGATACCGCGCGGGGTCCAGACAAAAAAAACCGCTCCGGGCGGAAAGCATCAGCGTCTGCTCCCCAGATACTTTTGTTTTTATTCAGCCGGTTTACGTCCACGATCGTTGGCGTGTGAGCGGGAATGTGGAATCCCCCAATGCGCTTGTGGCTGG
Organism: Aspergillus nomiae NRRL 13137; assembly: GCF_001204775.2. NCBI lineage: Eukaryota > Fungi > Ascomycota > Eurotiomycetes > Eurotiales > Aspergillaceae > Aspergillus > Aspergillus nomiae. The sequence continues at coordinate 22,234 of NW_015378150.1, read as the reverse complement.
CGTTATATTCCGGTAGGGTGAAGTCTGAGTTTTGTTAGCGAATCCGGGGTATCTCACTGCGTCGATCGTCAAATGAAGAACGTACACATAGCAGGGGTAACGTGAATTGACTCCAGCAGCGAGAAATGCAGTAGGGTGTTCTGTTTGCCAATATAGCCCCCCAGCGTATAGCCGGGCTGGGCTCTGTGGGTAGAAATCTCAGCCCTGAGCTTTTTCTGCATGGTTTGATCCTTCGCTAAGTGCTGGAAGATAAACGCTAAGATAGAACCGGTTATATCAATACTCGTGAAAAGTATTTCGTCCAGAGATTGTAGAGATTGGAAGGGCATTAGTTATATTCCAGTGGATGTTCGAGCTTTGCTTACCTCCGGAAGGCTTATATCGCCGGCTTCGACACCTGCGTAGATCTTTTCTGCTGGACACGAGAGCTTTTCCTACAGGCTTATCAGATACTCCTGGATATAAAATTGGGGACGACGGTACCTCTCTTGCCAGCTTGATCTGGGCGAGGTTGAAAACCTCCCACTGCGTCTGGAATGAGTCCATCAGTCGCTTTTCAGCAGTCGGCAATTTGTTATACCATTTAGACATCACTCGCTTATTGAGAAACGCGACGAAAATGATCTTCTCGTGGAGTTCGCTCATGGCACTCAAAGCCGCGTAGTTCTTTACGTGTAGTTAGCTCATGTTCGAATCGTCAGTGTCCCAAACCACACACACCTCTTCGCTAAACGTCTCGCCATAGATGCTGATCGCGATGGACCTCAAGGACGGATCCTTGCACCTCTTCTTTACATCCTGCATAAATACATCTTTCTGGGAGCTCTTTCTGATCGGGTTCTCTGAGAGATGACTAACCCACGAGTGAATCTCCTGGGAGAATTGTTTCATCATGGAACGGCTGGCCCGATGCGAAAATTCCGGATCCAAATGAGTCTCTATACCCATGAGTGAATCTCATGAACCGTGTATTGTTCAGATATTCCCTGATGCTCTGGTTCTGATCATTCTTAAATTCCTGGCGCAAGTTTTCCGCCAGTGACTGGGTTTATGCTGGTTGCGATTAGGGGCATATTCGGTACTTCTGTTCGTACGAAGAGCCATGAAAGCGCCAGATAGATCACAATACTAGCTACCACAGCCACTGCAGCAGCAATCCCTGTCTTGGGTAGCTCCATATGGCTACCGGCAAGGAAGTCAAACTTCATAGACGAGGCCATTGTTTGTCCTTTCAGGAGACGAGTTGAGTATCCGAATTAGGTTACTTCACTGGTTGACCATAATTTATATATAAGTTTCCTACTAATCTGAACACCATTAATCCTTCTAGTATTGTACCACTCGTAGCCGTTGGCCACTAGCTCCGAAGCGGCCTTTACAACCACATGGTATACTGTATACCCGATGGTATGCCATATACCTTCCCTTGGCGTGTATACCTCTGCTCACGTGACCTTATTGGCGCCTTGTTGGTTTCCCATCATACAACGGGAGGGACTCGCTAGTGGTCGACTACCTCAACGACTTAACGTCTCGGCGCGTGGCTTAAAACGCGGCTGGAAATCGGGTGGCTGCCGCCTGGGTGAGCGAGCCGGTGATCTTGGGTGAGTGCACAATAGTAGATGGAGTGAGCTGGCCAGACACTCACCCAAGAACGTGCGACCTTGCGAAAAGTTACCTAAAGGCGAACCTTATTACTTACTGAGCGAGGGCCGAATACCAAGCACTTTTCAATAGAACTGGTGTTGTGAGGGCCTCGCCTTTCTTGCCTAGCAAAACATGTCAGACTGCTGCGCGATACCTTCCATAGGGTAGTTGGTGGCCAGAGGTATTGCCCAGGCATTCGCTTGCGCAAGGTTCTTAGCGTTTGAGTAGGAAGGGGATCGGAGCGATTTGGAACACCGACAAGTGCGAAATTTTCCAAGACAGATCAGACTTGAGCAGGGATAGAGCTCCACATCTGCTTCTAGTACATTATTGTACTTTCTGGTACTCTGTATATTACTGTTAGAAGAGTATGAGATCCCGTATTGTACTAGGATAGACCGTAACTTTTTGCTACAGGAACCTAATTAATAGATAAATTAATAATTGGACGTCGGACTGATAAGAGCACGGCTCATCATCTGCCAGGGGTCAGAATAAATCATGTTACATTACTAGGGCACGTATAGTACATACATTGAAAATTACGTACGTGTCTATGTCCTATACTATACAGTAGCTAGATTGATGCGAAGACTATACGTGGTCATATTTATATAAAGCACTACAGTTGCGGGACTACCTATGGAATAGGTAGATTTTGTCTCTTTCGCTTGCTTCACAAATACAAGGACTACGGACACGTGACAAAAAGATAGTAAATATGGACTTAGGTAGGAGAAGATGGGTACACGACTGTACATTATTCACTCATTGCTAAAAAAAAATTCAAACACTTGACAGGCACCATAGCTACGAGTGTAGCCGGCACCGCAGTGGCAGCGGCCTATTTAGACGCCAAATGGCACATTGCCAAAGATGTACAATATATGTGGAGAGTGAAAGCAGCTGAAAGGGCAGCAGCGCAAGAAGGTAAGTGCCTTCTAAGTTAGAAGTGTGAAACTGAATCTTACATCTATCGTAGAGCGAAAAGGACGGATCTGTCCCTTCTATGAGTTCGAGAGGAATGTTCAAAAATACCCAGATCATCTCGCGATCTGGTCACGTACAGGGGTCTATACGTTTCAAGAGCTCTATGAGCACGTCTGCCAGTATGCGAACTATTTTTACGAGCTAGGTATTCAACGTGGGCAGCTGGTCGCTTTCTACCTGACAAATAGCCCTGAATTTATCATGGCATGGTTTGCGCTTCTGAGTATTGGTAGCGCACCGGCGGCCATTAACTACCATCTCACTGGCGATGCGCTTGCTCATTGTTTGAGGATTTCCGGTGTTAATGTTCTCCTTGTGGATGAAGACGTGGAATGTCAGGGCCGAATTGATGCTAGTCGCTCAACTATCGAAGGCGAGCTGGGGATGAAGATCCTCTCCCTTGATGAAAGTTTAAAATTACACATCGCGACCTTCCCTAATTCTACACCACATGAACACCTGCGACGGAATCTACCAGGAGATACGCCTTTTGTTCTCTTATATACATCAGGTACGACTGGAATGCCAAAGGCATATCCATTCTCTCAGCGACGATTCTACCCAGATATCAGGATACACCAATTTCTCAATCTCCAGTCACAGCCTGGGCCAAAGGGAGACTGCTGGTACAACTGTATGCCACTCTATCATGGGACCGGAGGCTTTATGACGATGGTAGCTCTGTGCAGCGGCACATCCGTCGCGATCGCCAAGCGGTTCAGCGCGACCAGCTTCTGGAAAGATATCCATGATTCCAATGCTACCTGGTTTGTCTACGTCGGTGAGGTGGTGCGATACTTACTTAATCAACCAGCATCGCCTTACGATCGTGATCACAGACTGCGAGGCATGTATGGAAATGGCCTTCGGCTGGATGTATGGGAGAGATTCCGGGAACGTTTCCATGTCCCAGACATCGTCGAGTTCTTCGGAAGTTCAGAAGGTATGTTTTACAGGGCGAACATGAATCGGGGCCCATACACCAGAGGAGCGGTAGGGCTTGATGGCCTTCTTACACGTCGCCGGCTGAATCGTACTTTGGTCCCTATTGTCGTCGACCACGACTCAGGAGACATCGTTCGCGATCCGAAGACCGGACTAGCTAAAACAGCATCATACGTGGAGGGTGGGGAGATAGTCGTCGCGGCCCCCAACAAGACAGCATGGAAGGGGTACTGGCAAAACGCTGGTGCAACCGATAAGAAATTCGCTCGCGATATTTTGAAAAAGGGTGATCTGTTTTACCGTACAGGCGACGCGTTGCGCCGAACCCCAGATGGCCGATGGTACTTCATGGACCGACTCGGTGATACGTTCCGGTGGAAGAGCGAGAATGTGTCCACCACTGAAGTGGCGGAAGCGCTCTCCCAGTTCCCAGGAGTGGTGGAAGCGAATGTTTATGGGGTGCTGGTTCCCCATCATGAAGGTCGTGCCGGCTGTGCAGCTCTCCAGATGTCAGAGAAGATTGACGTCGACATGATGGAACTGGCTCGTTTCGCTCGGTCCAAGCTTCCTCGCTATGCTGTTCCTGCTTTTATACGGCTTGTTAGGACGCCTAGTCATATCCATAACTATAAGCAGAACAAGGTTCCGTTGCGCGAGGAGGGAGTTGATCCACGTAGAAAGGGATCTCTACTAGAGGGTGGTGCACATGATAGAGTTTTCTACCTGTCACCAGGCTCCAGGGCATATGTTGAATTTGGGCAGAGGGAATGGGATGATTTGGTTGCTGAGCGAGTGAGACTGTGATAAGCCTTTGGTCTATGTACATCCGATGTATATATCTACATTCAATCATGGATTCATGTGTTTAATCACATCAACGTTCTACACCAGCTATGCTTAGTCTTTCGACGCTGCAGGTTCAACAATGTGCATAGAATTTACAATAGCCACATCAAGTAAAAATACATGAACATCAAAGAGTGTCCCTTCAATTGTTAAGGGCTGGTAGTATGTAGGACGTTTCTTAAGAAGCTGGACGCTTTCGATGAATATGTATAACGTCAGGGGCAATGGACCCGAGACAAGTAGGTGCACCTTCATACATTGTGATCTAAACTGGTTCTCTCATTTCTACAAGACTTAATCCTTTCCCTGTTCGTCTTCCCTCCGCCCATCAACACACTTTGCAATCATTGTGACAAACTCACGATGAAATGTCTCCCGCCCCGAAGAGCCACAAACTTATCTATCAGGCTATCTACCGTCGCCTGAACTCCAACATGGGGCCATGCACGATGCTGGAGAAAGTGCCCTTAGACTGAAGCTCACCGGTAAGATTCCGAGGGAACGGCAGACCTGGCATGCCCTCCCCAACACGGGCCAGCTGTTCATCTTTAGGCAACTGCATCTCGTACAGAAACAGGACCCTAGCTAGGCTGATATGAAGGAGGGTCAAGGCCAGCGATTTCCCCACACAACCACGAGGGCCAATGGAGAACGGACACCAGGCTTTTCTGGCGACATCTACTGCAGCAGGGGAAATGCCCGTCTCAGGACTGGCAATCCACCGCTCAGGCCGGTAAGTGAAAGGGTCGGGATAGTAGTCGGCCTGGTGATGGATGCTGTAAATTGCCACGCCGACATCTGTGCCAGCAGGAATAGAATGGCCATCGATTGTAGCACCTCCAGAAATGACCTCACGCCACAACGCTCCACCGTTGACGGGGTTCATCCGCAGCGCTTCATCAATGCAAGCGCGTAAGTATTGACAGCTGCTTAGCTTCGGTCCGCCAACGATCTCTTCCACATCTGTGAACGTGGAGAGAACTTCGGCTACCACCTTGTTATATGCGTCTTTGTTTCGGGCCAGGTAGAAGAATGCGGCGGTCAAGGATGTTGAGGTAGCGTCGGGTCCTGGTCAGCAAGGGTCAGTGGCGAGCGGGTACTACAATGTTGTGGCTAGACATACCCGCTCCAAACAAGAGAAGAGACTCAGAGGTTATTTCAGAAAGGGGGAATGACTCCCCAGTCTCCTCATCGATGTATTCGCTATATATACTAAAAATATCTCGCTTTTCCGGTTTCGAGTTGATCCGGTCTCTCATTAGGATTCTAAAGTCATCCCGCAATGTTTGCCGTGCACGCGCCAGTTGAGGTATCACGTACCCATCAAGACCGAGCTTTGATATAGTTGGCGATTGAAAAATGATTCCGATCCATTCGTAAGACTTGTGGACCAGGTGGAGAACATGCCGGTTGGTTTCCTCTGTCAGGGTACGGAAGGGAGTTCCGAAGACAGAGTCACTTACAATGTCCGACATGAGGTATAGAGCTGCAAGTATACAAGTGAGTCTATGCCATTTCCACTGATAATGAGTCCAGACTTAAGTGAAAGCTTACCATAATCTGACATCTTCTTCGGGCTACTCCAGCCTTCCTTCTCACTTAGACTGGGCGTAGAAGACGGCTGAATTAGTTCATTGCACATGATTCGAATCTGTTGAAGCTGGGATGTCTCCCAGATCTTCAACGCATTCTTGGTGAAGGCTTGATTGACAAGCTTTCTCTTCCGGCGATGCATGTTCTTGTCCACAGCATTATGGGTACTGTAAGCAAACTTGGTCGGGAATTGGTGGTAAGCAGCTGATTTTCGGATATTTTGTCCAAAGCCATATATATCTGTTGCACGGCTCAGCGTTAGGGATTGTATAATTGCCAGTGTAAGTATAAGAACCTGCTTACCCTTCAATGCCGTACTGGTCCGGAAGAGAAGCCTATTTGGTCCGAAGCGGACAACATCGCCTGTCAAGAACAGGATGAATGTGAGTGGTATGAACATTAGAAACCCTAATAGAATTTATACATACCGTACTTCTCATGAGCCCGCCACATCTCCAAGTGAATTTCACCGGTATATGAGAGATATGCTGCGTAGAGAGATGTGACCTTTGCCAACCATGGTCCAGGATATTTGGCCAAAGGGTGCAAATAGAGACGATAGACCGAAACCACCACCAACTTTTGCTATGTGTTAGACAAGAGAGGTATTTTAGGAAACTTGAACTGAGTATCTCACATATATTACCCCGGAAAGTGCAGTTGCACCAGCAATAGCAAACGGTGAAGGGGCCATAGTTGTTCCCTCGTTTTCTTCAAACTTGGAAGTTCAGTACAGAACAGACAAATGGCTAAGAAAATTGAGACTTCTGATATAGTTTAGTTGACCTCACGAAATTGGCAATTACGACTCATCCAGGCGGCTGATTTGTTTGTCCGATAAGACCCCTCTCGCCAATGTCACATCCTGACAAGGGGAGTCCAAAAGTACCCTTCCCTATGATAACCAACCGCTCTATCTTACCTGCATGAAGAGTGTATCACTTTCTAGCCCCAGCTTAGGGAATATCCGAGGAAGCAGAGATAGGGCATGGACAAGGGGGGCGAACCGGCGAGAACTACCCGTGCCGCAGAGCGATGTAACTATGACTATGACATCTCGGTCTAGTATATGGCTCACTAATGCAATGTCTCTCGTCGAAGGATTCCCCCTCGCCATTTCTCCCCAACGTGGCGTAATCACACTCGTGTCGATCGTGTGGACTCGATTATCAACTCGGTAGGTAAGTTGGACCCGATGTATCTACACTCACATGCCATGCCCCAGTAAAATACTCTTCGATATTGGATTCTAAGCCAGTTACCACGAGATTCACTATGCTCCAACTGCAGATCATCACAATCTGACAGCCTGGTACCCGTAATTATAGCGCTTGAAACTGAGAAAAACGCGTTACAGAAAGAGACGTATTCTCAGAACAGGACGGCATACATGTCCGTATTCTGGGTTAGTTCAACTAAGCACGAAATTGACGACCTGGTTGGTCTAAGAGGAGAACTGGCAAGCAGACCGGATACCGAACAGAGTTTTGCGGAGGGACTCCTGCTATTCCTCAGAGGCGTCGTAATACAGGTTCTTTTTGTCTGCTTCCCACTCTGTGCCCTGCACTGGTCAATCTAGGACTGCTGTCTGTGCAGCCCGGTGAAAATAACTATATAAATTCTGAAGTTATAATGCCCATATCTAGCACGGCTCTCAACAAACACTTCAATTTATTATCATTCCATATATCTTCCATCTCGATCTTCCTTTCTTGCGTTCTTTATTCGGTTCAAACATGATTGTCCGCCTACTATCATCGTTGGGCATCGGGCAAAAGCCACCCATAGAAGAGAAAATATCATCTTTAGCGACGCACAGAGAGACCGCAAATCTCCGAAACATCCCAGAAGATGAGTTAGCTAGGCAAATTGAAGCTGCTGCGGAGCGAATTGCCGAGCATGTTGTCAGAACACCTATAATCCGTTTACCGTGGCTAGACCGTGACGGTAGAGAGGTTTGGGCCAAGCTTGAGTGTCATCAGCATTCCGGATCGTTCAAGTATCGTGGTGCTCTAAATGCTTTGATGAAAACCAATTATCAGCGTGTGATTACCGCATCTGCAGGGAACCATGCCCTGGCCACAGCTGCGGCAGGAAAGCAAGTCGGTAAAGAGGTTCAGGTCGTTGCCCCAACCACGGCATCCGAGCTGAAGGTCAATCGTTTGCTTAGCGATGCCAGTGTCAGTTTGCTGGGGAGCAATCTCCATGAGGCCACGATAGCCGCGATGGGAATAGCGAAAGAATCCGGTAATAACCCTGAGAGTAGCCTCAGGTTCCTTTCTCCCTATGCCGACCCAGATGTGGTCGCAGGCGCTGGGACTGTCATCAAGGAGGCTCTTGACGACGCTGGTGTAGATTTCGACACAGTGGTTGTTCCTCTAGGAGGCGGTGGTCTAGCCGCAGCGACAGCCGCATGGTGCGCAGCTCGAAGGCCTGGGACTCAAATCGTCTGTACTCATCCAGAGATCTTTGGCCGGGACTTTGATGCAGGCCGCGTTTCAGAGAAGTTAGCTCATCCCACTGTGCCAACTTATTCGGATGGACTGGGAGTCCAACTCGTAGAAGACACGCCCTTCGCTGATATCATTGACCGTCGTTTGCGTTCTATTATCCAAGTGTCCGAGTCGGACACTGCAGCGGCCATCGCTTACATTCTCCGACTACAATCATTGCTGATCGAAGGCGCAGCAGCAACTACAATTGCGGCGTGGCTGACCAACGATCCCATTTTCCAGCAACGGAAGGGCAAGGTGTTACTGCTCCTTACTGGCGCTAATGTCGCTTCTAGCACCGTGGCCAAAGCGCTGGTGGCCGATATTCATGATCCCAAACGTCGCCAGCAGCTTGGCCTGCGTCACATTCTAAATCCAGTCGAAAGACACGGAGCTGTGGCTGCTGGAAACGGTCGAAAGCGACCAGAAAAAGGCCCTCATTTAGGCCACCACACCTCGCAGTCCATGATAGATGTGTGGTCCGTTTTATTCGAGCGGCTTCAGCAATCAACAGTCCGCCTGAAGAACAGATTTGATGAAAAGAGACAACTTTCGAATAGCCTGGGTCTCCAAACGCATGAATGGTGCGTCACTATATTCATTGATGTGTACTCCAGGCTTGTCTCACTGCTTGATGAATGCCACAATGCTTTATCAACGGGACATCTGTCTTTGAAAGCGTGGGAATTGGAAGAGCGGTATCGCGTTCTTCTTCAGTTGCGATCTACCCTGGTATCATTGTTTGATCGATGCAGTGCCGCGTACGACCAGTCAAGGGCTGATTGGTTCTTTGATCCCGCATCTCAAAATGCGGCTGCTGTCAACTACGATCGTTATGGATCGCCTGATCTCAGAGACATGGAGCGCAATATGCTGTCAACTATCCGGGTTAGTTCATCGCGCCCAGTGGAATTATTGCTTGCATCGAGCGGTATGGCTGCCTACCAAATTCTGCAACATTTCCTGCTCCAGCATCTGTCCGTGAACGACACCATCGTCCTCCCACCATATATTTACTTTGAGGCACTGGAGCAACTGCAGGCACTAACTCACATTCGTGTTGTTCATGCGCCTTCCTTCGATGCGGAGGATATAATCGCTACAGCCGAGAAGCATAACGCACGAGCAGTCTTCGCAGACCCAGTAGCGAATATCGTCTCGCTGGATTGTACCGATCTTAAAGAATTGGCAAAGGCCGTCTCAAATCGACCCGGTTGGGAAGATCGATATCTGGTGATCGATGGGACAATGGCATCCGGTGCACTGGAAATTGTGGATTGGTTCCAGAGTCCTTCAGCACCAACACTGCTATACTATGAGAGCGTAAGCAAATATCTGCAGCTCGGGCTGGACATCCAGATGGGGGGTCTCGTAGTTTACCCAGCGGACCTGGATCATGAAATGCGAACTATCCGTCGCAACACAGGGACAATAATGTATCCGCGCAATGCAGCACTTCTTCCCCCGATTGACTTCGATGTCTTCCAATGTCGCATGCGCTTACTTACAGAAAATGCCGAACTCCTATACAACTTGCTGCGCAGAGCCAGCAACTCTATCGCTGAGATCTCCTTTCCCATGAAGTGGCGCGAGATGGGTTGGCGCCATGGAGGATCTCTCGTCACCATCCGATTCTACCGAGATGGCATGAACAATAAAGAAGGGCTAGAGGCTTGTATCGACCGCATTCTCCGAGCAGCTGAAAATCTTCATGTTCCAATGGTAAAGGGAGTCAGCTTTGGCTTCTCCTTCGCTCGTATTTCTTCTGCGTCATCGATGGCTAAGGATTCGGACCCTTTCCTTCGTATTGCCGTTGGGGTTGAGTCAGACCACATCCAACCCCTTGCTACGGCGATCATTCAGGGTGTTGAAGCATACTGTTTGTCCTTCAATCCAGAGTTGTTTTCCAGGCTAGGTCCAACATCGAATGGCGGAGCAGTCAATGGGTTTCTGGCCAAGTAGTGATATATAGCTAAACTGTTCATTCCTTCTCTTTCTCTTTTAGGTGTAAACCCTCGAGTGAGACTCCATGTTGCTAATGCTTACTTCTGGCATGCAATCAAGCAAACCGTCCAATAGCAGCAGCAGCTCCAGCTTCATAGTTCAATGTAATTCAGGTGACGCGACGGGCTTTTCCCTTAGAGTATATGATTAAGACGAAAGGAGCACAACCATAAGTATCAACCCAGAGGACCATCAGCTTTCCACCTCAACACCACCACATCTAACTCTGGAATATTGTGCACGCCATGAGGACCAAGGTCGACCTTTTGAGAAGGAAGATGTATCTTCCCAATTTCCTTGCACCCATTGCGAACATAGAGGGGCAGACCATGAGAAGATGCATCACCAAAGACAGTTACCCCTTCTTTGGAGGCCCGATATCCGCAAAATTGTACCAGTTTGAAGCCATATCCCCGATGCTGGTAGGCCGGATGCACTGCCAGGGTCTTGAACTCGAGTTTCCCTTGGTCCTCATCGAGGTACTGAGCATGTATCTTTGCCGCTTGTCCGTAATAGCTATCGATGGCCTTGAAGGAAATAGCTCGATTCGGAGCGATGTAGCTGTTCACCGTGGATCGAGATCCGAGGAGGACACGCCAGAACCCTGTACGAAGACAAAAATAATCAGCTTCTCCCTATCGGCACAAACTTGATGGGGTTCACAGCGTATACATTTGTAGTAGGAGTCTGGATTCCACCTCCTCAACTCCGCCGACGTCCCATACCGAACAAATGTCGCAAACGCAACGACCCTGCTACCTGCAATTGGCTCTGTTACCTGCTCATCGTCATCCTCCAGTTCCGCCACCATAGCTAGATGGCCTGGAGTGACCATAAACCGCGTCATATCCTCGACAAAATAAGCTTTGAAATCCTCCGGGTATACCTTGCGATAAGGGAAGAAGTGTTCGTAAATTGGCTCATCTGCGAATGCCAATGACCCGATATGGGCAATAGCTTGGATGTCGGCTGGGTAGGCAGGTCGGATTTTCATTTTGAGGGTTTGTTGTTTGATTCGAATGGCTATCTCCTGGCTTGTTCAGGCCATTGGGATGATATAGCTTTTTTGTAGCACGAGGTAGCAGTTTCCTCATTTATTGAGCCCAGCCAGAGGATTCACTTGCTCCGTCGAGTTAGACACAAGTGTTGTCCTCTCCTCCAATTTACCATGTCACTACCGTAAGCTTTCCGCCATGCAATACCCGTATCAAATACACTGGAAAGGAAACCGTATCGTTTCGACACATTACTGATACCAGTCGTAATTTATAACGGTAATACCAACACTGAGAACCGTGAATCCATTTGATCAAAACAAAGTATTTCTCAAAACCATACTACTTTACTAGTGAAATCTGCAGTGAGCATCCTTCAGTTTTGAGGCTACGAATCAAGATTTAGGGTTCTAGCCATGCTGGCCTGAAGAGTACGGAGGGCCGACGGAGCAGTTGTCTGCACGAGATGCTTGAATTGACTTGGCGTGGACTTCGAGCCGAATAAGGTTACATTGGTCGGATATCATACATCCCCGACTTATTGTGACGAGATTGCGCAAGCCTTAACTTGATTCCGAGAATAGATTGTAGGTATCAAGCTGCACAAGGACATAACCGAGGGTTCTCAATCGAGAGCAGGGGTTTGGTACTTCGATATTTGCTCCTCGGATAGATAGGCATCTCCAGTTAGATGGGTATCTTGTGCGTAGGACATGAAAATTTGGGCTATCATTCTACTTTAATTCACTGGGGTTCTGTCGTGGCTTTTGCCAATTGCCTTGCTATCTAGGAAAAAATGATTTCAGCACAAGAGTTCACATACAGCATTCCATCACTGTCTCTGGGAGTCCTCGTGATCAGTACCATTGCCTGGGTCATCTGGAACGTGCTACTTTACCCCAAAGTTTTCAGTCCCCTCAGAAGATTCCCAGGCCCAAAAGTTAGTTATTCCGTAACACATGTCTATATTCATAGTATAATAACCATAAGTTTCTTTTGTATAGGATAGCCATTTCTTCCACGGGCAGTTATGGAGAATCCTGTCTGAGCCCGTTGGCAGCCCAATGAGAGAATGGATCAATACGATTCCAAACGATGGGATTATCCGGTTCACCACTGTATTCAACCAGGAACGCCTTATCCTGACGAGCCCTGAGGCGCTATCCGATGCTCTGGTTACTCACAATTATGACTGGGATAAGCCGGAACAGATGAAGAAGGGACTTGGGCGCATTGTGGGTCAGGGTGTTCTGCTGGCGTCAGGGAATGTGCACAAGGTATGTACTACTCTCATGAAATGAATGAACCCTGATCTGAGACCAGATGGCTAACCAAGTATGCAAGTTCAGAGACAAAGAAAGCACCTCTTACCCGCGTTCTCCTTCCGGCACATCAAGACTCTATACCCTATCTTTTGGGAAAAGTCTTGTGAAATGGTCGAAGCCATCACGAAGGATACCACCAATGCCGACAATACAAGCACTGAAACTTCAATCTCAATCACTGACTGGCTTCGTCGCGCCACCTTAGACATCATTGGTCTTGCGGGCTTCGGACAGGATTTCGATGCTCTGGGCACGCCACACTCAGAGCTCAACAATATTTACGAGAAGGTGTTCGACCAGCCTCAAAATGAGAATGTGATGAAAGCTATTGAAACACTTGAGAATATCTTTCCTGTTGCCTGGCTAGGGAGCCTTCCGCTGCAGCACAACCGCGACGTTAAAAAAGCGTCTATGGCCATTCGCCAGGCGGCCCGGATGGTCATCCGTAGCCAGGAGCAGTTCAAAACGAAGACAACATCTAGTATTCTCTCTGGAAATAGCCTTCTCTCGATTGCGTCGCGTTCGGAATACTTCAGTGAGGATAATCTCATCGACCAGGTCATGACTTTCCTCGCTGCTGGTCATGAAACTGTCTCTACAGTCACGGGTTGGGCGTTAGTGGCCTTATGCCGTCGACCCGTTATCCAGGAAAGACTGCGGAAGGAGATTAGATCTCAACTACCCTCTCCAAGCCAAGGCACATCTACATTCAGTGCTGAGATTCTGGATGCGCTTCCATATCTCCATGCCGTCTGTAATGAGGTGTTAAGATTCTATCCTCCTGTTCCCCTTACTCGCCGTGTATGCGTCCGAGATACGACCATCCAAGGGGAACCGGTTCCCAAAGGAACAAATATCCTAATTGTTCCTGCTGCGCTGAATGTGTCCAAGAAGCTGTGGGGTGAGGACGCATTAGAGTTCAACCCTGACCGATGGATGGGTTCGGGGAAAAACAATGGCGGTGCATCAAGTAACTTTGCCAATATGACTTTTCTCCATGGCCCTCGGTCATGTATTGGAGCATCTTTCGCCAAAGCTGAATTCGCATGCTTATTGGCTTCAATTGTCGGGCGGTTTAACTTCAAGTTTAGTGATCCCGAGTATAAGTCGGAGGTCCTGTCTGCTGGCGTCACAGCAAGGCTGAAACATGAGCTTCTCTTGACAGTCGAGGTGGTAGAAGGATGGTGAGCATTTAGATCGATAGCTGGTAAAGTATTTAGAAATACATGATGAAGTGTAATAGCTGAATTATCAAGACTACCACGATACAATAAAGGTATAATTATTTTGGCCCCGTTATGATCATTCATTATCCTTGAGAGCAAGTCGAAGACGTTCTAATATATAACTTCCTGCATTAATAGATTTGTACTTGGGCTGCTCTCCTTCCGGAATGCAACTCGGAATGGTTTCAACGATCTCATCGTAGTTGAAAGAGAAGAAGAATGGGACGCTGTATCGCTCCTTTCCGGTGTAGTTGACAACTCGGTGGATGGTACTCTTGTATAAACCATTCGTCATTCGCACTGTATATGAACATAGATATTAGCATCTCTTGTAGAATCCTGGTACAGTATATGCCAACTGACTCATAAAATCCCCCACATTGACCACAATCGTTCCTGGTAAAGGGTCTGCGGCAACCCATTTTCCGTCAGGAGACAGGACCTCCAGCCCATTGACATCCGATTGTAGTAAAAGCGTGAAAAGCTCAAAGTCTGAATGCGCTCCAATACCGACCAAGTTTTCGACCTTGTCCGTGGGAGGGTAGTACAGCAGACGGGCCACTCCTCCCGGGTGAGTGACTAGGTGATCGAAAGTGGTTTCTGGAAGAGCAAGGGACAGTGCAAAGAGCTGAATCAATCGACGAGACAACTGCAAAGCCTGGCCGTAGAACCCTTTCACTCCGTCTAAGAAGCCGGGAAGATCCTCCTCCCTTGGCCAGAGATTCCCAACTGACCGAGAGCCATCAAGCTCCACGTACTTCCCATCGCCACCGGTAGGGTCAAAATCAGATTGATATGCCCAGTTGAAGGCTTCTTTGTAATCTCCAACCCCCTTTACGCCTAAGGCCTGCGCGCTATCGGGATGTGACCGCTTGAGAATGTCGGCTGATGGTCGCCAACCGCGGAAGAATTTTGAATTTTGATAGTGAATCTCTTTCTTTTTCTCGAAAGGGAGTTCCTTGAAGAATCTTTGCGCTTGATTCAACACCTCATCACATTGGTCTGCACTGATTCCGTGATTCTTGATATAAAAGAAGCCACTGGTTGTACAGGCCTCATTTATCTCCCGTGCGACTCTCTGTTTCTCCACGGGGGAGCCATGCGTTAACGGGCCAAGGTCGATGACCGGAATTGACGAGAATGCAGGCGCATAGCCTCCTTGTCCCTTTTGGATCAGCCCCTTCAGGTATTGCTGAGCCTCTTGGACTTCTGCATCAATGGCGCTTGGTTGCGAAGGGATAGTCATTGTGAATTCAGCTTCGTGGGATAGATGAATTGTGTCAAGAGCAGTTTTTGCTGTTCGACTCACATTCCTTCCACCATAAAAACACTGAAGGTACGACTCAATGTGTGTATCTCACTGAAACCCTATCCGACTATCGCCTTCTCTGGGGCTTCCACTTAACCCCACTTGCATTATCGTGTTCATTATCACAGGGGCTTCATACACCCTCGGCTATTCTATTCAACATCGCTTTCGCCCGTAGCCATCATCTAATCCCAACATGCACTTGCGATATTGGAGGATTGTTGACTAGAGTATGATACTGTGACATTGCATTAGTGCTTCCTTCGCGGTAACCACGACACGAGGGGTAAAAATAGGCTAGATGTCTTGGCTCAGCCTGACAAGGCTTCTCTTCTGCCTTACCTGCGGGGATCCTGGATTCATCGCGATAGCTTGCTAGTCGGCGCCAATCGGATCCTTCCGCGGCCTACGGGTTGCAGAGATACTCTCGATTTGACGTGATTTCAAATGCTTAGCACGGAACCCCAATCTAAGAAGATTTTCAGTAAGCGCTAACGGAGAACATCACGGGTTGTATATTTTTCCTCCTTGTTTTGTTTTTTTCAAATGGTATAACCCGTGTATCGAAAAGCCTGCCTATACGCCGTAAGTACAAAGATACTGTATCTAAGGATCGGCATGTCAGTGACTCACCCTAAGGTAACCGACGTGAGTTTCTCTCCATTCCGCGTGCTCGCAAAGTGCTACAAACTAATTTCACCCAAGGTCCACTGAGTTTCAGGGTATGGAAGCTTCCTCCTCGTCCTAGCTCACGAAGACTATTCAGCTGAACAGCCTTGCTTTCCCGGCGATTGCAACCAGTCGCATCCGGTCACCCCTTCCTCGCAATGGCCAATCGTAATGAAAGCCCTTCTCAGGAACCTTCCATCGAGGAGCAACCCCAGCCCCAACCCCAAGATCATTGCAAAGAAAATGGATACGTGAACACTGTCCATGAGACGATCGAACTCCAAGATGATCCCAGGAAATGGTCGCCTATGAGGAAGGTGTGTATTCTGCCGGCCTCTCCTTCCTCCAGGCTCTAATGGCGTTCTATTATCAATGCTCACTTTTCCAAAGTGGATAACCCTAGCGACAGTGGCAAACGGCTCATTGGTCGTTGGGTTTGCGCCGAATATCTACAATCGTAAGTATAAACATGCGGCCTTATATACTGGGGTAGAGTGATCGCTGTACACACTCACCATGACTGGTTGATAATAATTAAATTAGCTGCTATTGATGCAATCAAATCTTCACTCCATGCTCAGGATTGGCACATCTCATTGACTCTTTCTTTATTCATCCTGCTGTCGGGCATCTTCCCAATGCCATGGAGTCTCACTAGCGAGTTGGTCGGCAGAAAGGTATGTTATGGTACACTACGTCCTCTTCAAGGCAATAACACTGATGATTGAAGCAGCGTGTGTATATGGTTTCCCTAACAATAGCACTTGGTGGTTACATTGGCGCTGCGGTCGCAAACTCGATTGGACTGTTGATTGGGATGCGCTGTATTCAGGCGATGGGGTAGGTGCTCCTTGTAATAGTTCTTCTATGGTTACCCTAGACCATGGTGATTATATCGCTGACCATCGTTCTGTATTCTAGTAATAGCTCCTTATTCTCGGTAGGAGCAGGTTCGTTAACCGACATTTACGATGTTCACGAGCGCGGAACAAAATTCGGGATCTACTATGCTGCACCCATGCTTGGACCATCTCTCGGTATGCTTGCGGTAAGGTATATTGGACTGATCCGTGACTAACAGAAAGAAGGCCCAGTTCTTGGTGGTATTTTGACGAAGTACTTGTCCTGGCGCGCTACTTTTTGGTTTCTCGCCATTTGGATCGGTGTTACCATCTTCAGCGTGCTCGCTTTAATGAAAGAGTCTTTCCGGAAAGATCGTAGTACTACATATCAGGATGCATTGGCAATACGAACTGAAAAGATCGCTAGGAGGCAAAGCCAGGCGATACACCGTTCGTCATGCGAGGAAGGTGCTTCTCATCACAGCTCAAGAAGCAAGATAAATGTCTATCCTACCGATCTCAGGGTAGCGACATCACTAAAGAGGGTCGTTAAGAAGCGTAACAATGTAGTCCTACTAATTGCTACAGGTAAGAGCAGCTGTATTCCAAAGCAAACTTTCCCGGGCTTGTGCGATAGAAACAGACTGACGGCATTCTTAGGGCTGAACTATGGGTTCACTTACAGTATATCTTATACCTGTACTTTGTCTCTCTCTGACAAATACCATCTGGATGCGCTCAAGATAGGGCTGGTACTACTTGCTTATGGACTAGGTCAGTCGGGCAATGTTTTGGTAATACCAGTCTCGTGGTTATTAACCAAACAATAGGCAGCATGGCTGGGAGTGTCCTAGGCGGACGATATTCAGATTATCTTCTGGCTCGCTCACGCTCCCTGAATAACACTGCAGTTGCTCCATCTGAAGTGAGACTCAGAACTATTAGTGCTTTCTACTCGTATATTCAGACTAACGGCGTTTCTTCCAGGTGCGTCTCGCGACCACTATACCGGGTCTTATCATAATGCCAGCACTGTGCCTTGCATATGGGTGGATGGCGCAATACACTGTACACATCTCAGGGATCGCTATCATCCTTTTCTTCGGAGGTCTTTCTTCTATGTATATACCCCACCCTATTGTATCTTTGTCATATGGTTCCGCGCAACGTTCCGTAGCTGATGAACAAATTCTCTCTATTAAAGCTGGGTTTATTCTCCTACCATGTCATACCTGCTTGACATCAACCCGGGGAATACTACAGTCACTGTCGCCTGCAACAGCTTCATACGTGGCCTCCTCGCTTTCTTGTTTGCGGAAGTTGCAGTTCCTCTCCAGGTACGCTGAGTCTTCAGATTATACAGCGTGTTCTAACAAAGAATAAGAATGCCATAGGGGACGGTGGCTTGTACTCGTTATGGGCTGGCCTGTGGGCCCTTTGCGCTGTCCTAATACTGATAGTCTACTTCAAAGGGGGTCACTGGAGAGCGCAATCTTCTTCAAGCGTTTAAAGGCACAATATTATATGCAACGATTAACACGATCAGAATAGTTGCGCTTGTCTGTCTGTACGAAAAGCATTGTCCTCCCTTCTGGCTCCGAGTCCAATTTTCTCTCCAATTTGCACTCCAATGCTCTGGATGTATTGGGAATGTTCCATAGTCAATCGGATAAACTCTTCTGGGCTTGCTGACTCATTCAGAAGGTTCTCCAGGATGAGGCTATGGAAGGCAGCTTGTTCAGTTCCGGCACCAGTATGCGGACGTAGCCCAGCCAATGCGTCTCCGATAAGAATAACCTTGCCCTCGTGGAAGAAGTTCTGGGGACTGATCACATCCCAAATAGCCTGAACAAAGGGTCTGTGAGTGCTTTGAACAATCTCGTAGAATTGCGGCGGAAGGACTTCTTGTGCAAAGTTCTTTTGGCTATCCCAAACCTCCGGCCGTACTTGTCCAGCTTGCAGCGTTACTCGATGCACTGATCCATCATTACCAGTCATCAGCTCGGGAGATGGGAGTGAATTCTCTTCCGAGTCACAGTACCAGACCCAGTTCACGTAGCGTTTGCCTTCTTCCCCGGGTACAACATATACGACCATTTGACATCCGGGCGAATTATAGAAAACCAGCTTGTTCAAACAAAGATCGAAAATAGTCGGTGCTATCTCATCTTCTACGACAATGCCTCTCCAGGCGACGTATCCGGCATAACTCGGCGCCACATCCTCCAGCAGACTCCTCCGGAGAGCAGAGAAAGCACCATCCGCACCAAGAAGAAGATCCACTTCCTCACGCTTCAGTATCCGATCTGCATCTGTGTAAGACACTTCGATTTTGTCATCTTCAATCCGAACATCGGCTTTCGTAACGGTATGTCCCTCTAGATATTTCGACTCTACCTCTCCACCGTCGAACGTTTCGCGGGCAATAAGATATAGCTGGTCCCAGCTCGTGGTCTCTTGATGTTTCTCTATCGTACGAATAATGGTTCCGGCGCGATCGAGAAAGAAATGCCCATCACTGGTAACCGTCTCGAGCTGGTGATTTGGAGAAAATCGAGATAGAAATTCACGGATCGACTTTCCGAGTACGATGCCTGCACCGCTGCCTCTCACGCGGGCGGAAGTATGTCTCTCGAGAATGTGCACAGAATGGCCCTGTGATTTAGCAACAATACCCGCGAACAGGCCACCCAGCGAGCCTCCGGCCTTAAGTGAAGATAGTCAGGGTAATAATTCTCGTCGAATTGTATATCAGGTAATTGACATCGTACTTACTACAATGACCTTCATTGCCAACTTAGTTTAAGCCGAACGAGGACAATCCAATGCCATTCGCGGTGTGTGATAATCGTGAAACCAATATAGTCAGACAAACCCTTCAAATACGATCGGTGTTTAATCACTCTCCGACGGCCCGGTACAGATGACCTCTTGTAACTCTGTTTTACCAAACCAATACCGCCCGTCCTACATGTATTACGCCGATACAATCGTGACAATTGTTAACGTTGACCCTGGCATCACGCCATATTTTCATCTGCTGAAGGATTCAACCCGCTGATAACACTGTTTTAGTGTATTCGCAACCGTGCATGGCTTCTCTATATTGGTCTTGTGATGTGTCTTATCATAGTTTAGGGTTCCTATTGTTTGCCAATCCTCGAAAAGTCAGTGAGGCAGGAATAAAATAATATTCACGTAATGTAAATTCAAGTAGTTTGCTCTTGGTCAATGTACATCTGGACAACTGGCAGGTTAGACCTTATCCAACCCATGGCTTGGTCAATAATATTATGCTCAAAATTATTCTTATACACTTTCCTGCTCAACGCTTAACGTTTACTATCTCTCGTCAAACTGATCAGAGAACACTATGTCCCAAGTCCCAGATAACACAGTATATCCCATACTTCAAAACCTTCCAACCGAAAATGACCCCCTACTCCCCCGTCTGTCCGACGACAACGAAGCAATAGCACACGAAAGACCGATAATATGTATTCCAGGTTCTCTGCCCCGATCAGTGTGGTTGATAGCGCTGGTCGAAGTCTGTGATCGATTCGCCTTCTTCGGTCTCGCAGCTCCCTTACAAAACTATCTTCAGAATGCAAAGGATGATCCTCTACGCCCTGGTGGCCTGGGTATGTTATATATATCCACGAGGCAAGAAAGGAAGTCTAAGTAACGATATAGGCCTTGGACAGTCATACGCCACCTTAGTAAACCTATCATTCACAGTTTGGTGTTACGTGACGCCGATCTTTGGTGCCATCATCGCTGACCAATATATTGGGAGAAAAGCAACTATCACACATGCTAGTCGAGTATATGCAGTAGGGCTATTCATTTTGTTTGGCTCGTCTCTTTCTGTCTTCAAAAACAGCGATGTTTCCATTCTGGCATTGCTTGCTGCAATGCTATTGATCGGTATCGGCGCAGGCGGTATCCGACCCAATGTGAATTCGTTGATTGCAGAGCAATATCAGCCTGCGGACCAGCCTGTACATAAACTAGACACTGGGGAGACTATTTCCATTGACCATGATATGACTATTCAGAGGTCAGTGCAATCCCTCTTGTGCATTTGCTCAAACCCATCGGTAACCTCAAAATAGGATCTTTATGACCTTTATCATGCTAACAAACGCCGGCTCCCTCTCCTCCATTCTAACAACAACAATCGAACACCGACAAGGCTTTCCCCTTGCCTTCCTCGTCCCAGCACTGACTTTCACATCCATCACAACTTTATGCCTTTCTCAAAACACATACTCCTCCCCACCGACAACAGAGTCAACCACGCTCCACGCTCTCCAAGCTTTCTACATTGCCGCCCGAAACAACTGGACCCTAGACGCAGCCAAGCCGAGCGCTGAAGAACACCACCCATGGTCAGAAACCTTCATTGGTGAACTTCGCCACTCTCTAAGAGCCAGTCGAATCTTCCTCTTCTACCCTATCTTCTGGGCATCTTATAATCAGATGCTCACGAGCTTTATATCTCAAGCTGCCAATATGAATACACATCGTTTACCGAATGATATCATGTTTGCCATCAACCCGCTCAGTATCCTGCTGATAATCCCGGTTCTAGACCAAATCATTCTTCCTCGGGCCCGACGCGTTGGATTGGATCTATCCCCAATCACTAGGATCACCGCTGGGTTCTTCCTATGCGGTCTCGGTATGGCCTATGCCGGGATTCTCCAATACACCATCTATCACTCCCCACCCTGCTATGCCTCTCCACGCTCTGCAGGGTGTAATGCTCCAAACAATGTCCACATAGTCTGGCAAGCACCCGTGTATATAATCTTAGCGATCTCAGAAATCTTCATGTCCACCACCGGACTAGAATACGCATACAGCCACGCCCCACGCTCCATGAAGTCAACTATCATGGCGCTATTCCTATTTACCTATACACTCGGGTCTCTGTTGTCGATGCTAATCACTCCCTTTCTGGTCGATCCGCTGATGACCAGGGCGTATGCTGTGTTGAGTATAAGTACTTGGAGTTCCGGAGTGGTATTCTGGGTTTGTTTTGGGGTGAGGCGGGGGATTTGATCAGTTGTGTAATTCCTAACGTAGAGCTTTTTGGTTTGAAATCTACAAACAATTGATGCTACCTCTTATGGCCTGCAAGGGGATCGATCATTGATGTGATGTATCTAGCATGTGACCAGGGGGGTCAGGTAAGATAACGAATCATACATGTATCAGATTCAGAACCAAATACCATACCCAAACCTCAAAAATACCAGCAGAAAAACTTACAATCCCTCCTTCCTCTTCTTCACGACCAAACTCTCGCACTCCGCAAAAAACGCCCCCAACTCCATCTTCAATAG
>NW_015378149.1:0-88696 GCF_001204775.2 Aspergillus nomiae NRRL 13137 | reverse complement strand
GACCGATTGAAGGATGCTGAGCGTGCCGCCGAAAAGCGCAGCGAGTCATCGTCGAGCTGAGAAACCTTACTTTTAATTAAATGGCACGTCTTGAGTCGCTTTCTTTTGGAGTGGTATCCTGCTTTCTTAGTTCAGCCTTCGTGATTCTGATCAGTGGGTCATTGAACTCATTCTCGCGAATGCATCGATCGTGACATGTTGGGAGCGGAGCGCTGCTGGCAGTGCATGATTTTGACTTGTGACTCGGAGAGAAGTGTCGCCGACGACTTTCCTCCCTTTTGTGCTGTCTCGTTTCAATGTCTTGTTTGTCTCGTCTCTCGTCTCTTATTCCCTTTCATTTTCTTACCTCTTATTAAATTAATGAATACCCATGTTTGTTGTGAACCGGGGGAGTACTAGTATTAGGGAACTGAAGAGTCAGCCAGTTTTGGTGGTTTCGTACGGTGCTTATTTATACTAGTAGCATTCAATTGATGCACCAATGACTGCAATGAGTCTTATCGCCACTTATCCGCGCTAGCTTGACGTTGCAGCATGTCTGCCTCCAGTCGATCGAATAGAAATTCTGGGTAAGATCTACAGTGTACTAGTCGTCTACTACTAGGTAGTAGTATGCTTAGGTATGATGCTTGCGTGGTCCGAATGACCGCTCCAATGAAATCTCATGATTTTATCGTCATGTAATATTCGCTTTGCTCTGGTAAAATCTTCTGAACACTGATTAAGTATGGTCATTCCATCATGATATACATACAGGCACGATGCAAATAATGGCTTGATCCCAGGCCTGCTGTGACCATTGCCTCTCCGATTGAGCCTCGGTAGACAAATCCATCCGATCCTTTACTCCGTACGCCGCTAAGTCTGATTCTTTTCACGGAGCTGGTCCCTATTTCTTAAGAGATGCCAAAATTTTATTGCTCAGATGTGAAGGGTGTCAGCTTCCCTATGCCTGACTTGTTGTCAGCATGCCATTCTTGAGAAGCGCAGCTCAAATATGACCGGGTGTCCTCTGACTGGCTTCCATGACAATGTATTAGAAGCGTGACGAGTATGGTCTCACCGTGGGGGAATATAGCATCCCGTAGCATCAAGAACCCAGTTCAAAGACTGCTTTGCTTCCGTATCGAGGTGTTGCCCAATCTGCCTAATAAGCCTGGCTCCCCATTCACCCATCCACCAATGTTCTCTTAAGGAGTGAAGAATCACAGCAAAATGACCGAGGACAATCAGAGCAAACGGCTGTCGTTCTCTAAGCAAGTCAACGAATCGCGGTGGAATCTGAAAGATCCACTGAAATGTGGCAATCATGATCTCTCCGCCTCTTGCGAACTTGTCCAGCGACTCTCCTAAGTACTTGATGGTGGGACTATAAACATCACTCTCATGCGCCGGATTTTGTCGGGCCAAGGTCGCGTTCATTCTGAGAAGCGCCATTATAGCGAGTCGTGACGTGTCGGGCATGCGTGGCGGCGGATCGCTGGATTCAACTAATTCTTTCATTTCCCCTAACTTGACCCCGGTGATCATCGCTGGTATGGAATCCCCCATTGCCCTGGTGAGCCGGAATATCTCGCAAAGCTCGTCTAACGGGGTTTGATCTTCATTTGATTCCATGATGAGAGGAAGAGCGAATGCAGACACAATCAATATATGGTATAGCGCGAACACTGCGTTTGTGTTGGAGTCGTTCAGTTTACCCTTCACCTTCTCCAGGCCGACCCGGGCCTGGCTCTGGTAAGACCGTGCTATCATTAAGTGACTCTCCTTTGTAGCACCGCTATTATCAAATGCGAGATGAAGTGCCGATAGTGCGAGAATACCATGCATGAGGAAGGGGTGGTGTATCGCCTCTCGAGGCACGACGACACGCCAAATCCATTCAACCGTGTCATCCCGGGAGATAGAGCGATACGTTGCTGTACACCATTGGATCATGAGCTCTAATTCTTCCACACCGAGTTCTTTAGGTGCAGAGGCAGGGTTGGTGTGGTCTCCCATCATGATTCTCTATTGTGCAACAAGATGATGGCTGTGCGGTTGGTGACGATGTTTGGGGGAAAGGTAAGGAAGACGATGTATAGTATAGACAAGCCTTGGTGCTCGAACTTATGTATTGCGATAGGACAAATAGATGAGAATACCGCGACCTGTCCTATACATAACAGATTAGTAGGTCCGGAGGAGTCAGACAAAGACGCCTCAGGCACACCGTCCAAAGAAACCATGCAAACTTGGAAACCAACACTTGCATTCGCAACGGTCAATCCGAAATGATCCTTTGCGATTTCGCGGCACAGGCATTTCTCCAAAGCAACTTGAGCGGTCGAGAAATGTGGGAGCCGTTCGTCATAAATGTTATTACGGCAATGTCATTCGGCTGATTTTCTTGACATTCTGAAGTGAATACATCTTTACAAGACCCAACGAAAAACCCGGCAGAGCTTTGGATGTTGCACCAGGTATTTATTGTACCTGAGCTAGACTAGTGCTCATGAACAGCTTGATTACCCCGAGTGGGTCTACAACTTGTTGCTTTACGAGATCCTCCCTTGGCAGGGCTGTTGTTCGTTGTCTTCGACAGGGGAGTCCTGTGCTCCTCGTCGGCCTTCTGCGCACGACTCTATTGAATGAATACATCCATGACCATCTACAATATCCTAAGTAGGAAAGAGGTCTCAATGAATTGAGACTTATTTTCGCAGATCGATTACGCTTGCACCCACTAGCCCTTGCTGACGAGACAAATGGAAACGCATGGGACCCATTATGAATATCACCAGAATACTATTGAGAACCGAAGATTGGCAGTCGTTTAGACCTCCGAGTGCTTACAGGGCTCCGCCCGGACATCTTTGCAGTGGTCGAGTTACCCTTTTGAGGAACAAGGAATAACATAAACAAGAAAATGCTCCAGAGTGCCGATAGAGTGGGAAGTCGTCCGGACTACGCCGCAAGTCCACGCGGTGTTGACGGATTATTGGATCTCATCGTCATGCCATGTTGGGACAAGGGCCACGCGCCGAGAATCCACTTCCCTGCCACTAGTCTCAACCGGGTATCGAGCGGCGAGCCCTTCTTTTTCCGTTTCCAGTAACAAGTACTCTTGGTCTTCACATCCATCAATGATTGGATCGACACTTCAAGTCAACGACAGACACTTGCGCTTTGTCCCATGGTTGACCGGCCAGATTGAGTCCTATCAATGAAGGAGGACCGCCTTCCCAGAGAGGATCTACTAAGATGTGCTCTTTGTTTGCCGACTCCTCTGGAACACCACAAGATAGGCTCATCCATTGCCTTGGGATTGAGAGGGTTTTCCAGAATTTTCGCTCGCAGCATGGTCGAATTAATCTCTTGTGACTGGACGACCGCCAACGACCCACTCCTTATGGTTGGCCCAAGCTCCTGTGGCGAAAAGGTCATGCATCCAATGCGATCTTCTTTCGCCGGACACGTAAGGTGGCTTGTAGTGAACCCAGCTGAATGGAGACGAGACTTGCCCGTCGGTCGAGTTAATCCTGGGCCCAAAATGCACCGACAAGGGACTTTAAAGTCAACCATCCGTAAAGGAGTGCTTGCCCAGATGACTATCACCGAGCGGGCAATTGCAGAGCTTGTCATTGTTCGCATCCAATGCAACCCCTAACGTAGTGGCTAAGAAGTCGGCGGTCATGCAGCTGGTGGGTCGGGGAGCTCATTTCGCATATTGAAACCCAATCGGTCCTGCTAAACTGGGGGTGGATTCTCATGTACGAGTTCCGTATTGACCCTTGGCTATTATCGCCCATGTTCTCTTTCCACTTATGGAACCATTCCCGATACCTGTTCATATTGCGCCCCGCCAGAGTTCATTATCCTAATTCAGATAGAGGAGCATGTATGCCACATGTCGATCTTGTTCAATCTCTGTTGCACCAAACGGTCAGTCGGCATATGTCATTAGAAGGATTTATGCTTAATAGAATTTTTCTCGCTGTCGGTACTACGTCCTCTTCTCTCTTCCCTCGAGTTAGATTTGACGGCCCTCATACCGGATCTAGATTAGCACTAACTTGACCTATTGTTGTACATACCTCCCACACGTGATCGGCATCTCTTTATATACACCTTCGAGAGCAGGTTTTCTTTACCAGACAGTGACTGGCGCCCGTGTGGCGCCCGGAGCCCGATACAGTTCTTGATTGAGATATCATTGGCTCAATTCGACCGTTGGCTGAAGGATTTATGTACTAATCATAAATAGGCGTTTTTGGAACATGTCAGGTAGTATACATATACTACTAGCCTTAGCAATGATCTTATAGCGCCAACGGCGCGAAATGGCTGCCTAAAGCCTGCCGTAGTCGAAAGAACAATCCTGCTCCACAGCTCCTTCATTATCCTTGGTGAGCCGTCGATTAAATAGTTACTAGACATCCATGCTCATAATGAACATATTCCGTGTCCCTCTACGGCTGCAGCGACACCGTCCCGAATCGGTCGAGCGCCGTTCAATAACACCATCGAATGCACACGGGGATAGACACAGAAAACCACAACGCTGATGTGTTATTCCAGACTTTCCCGGGACATATCAAGACCAAACACTACGTTAGAGCGGTGATTGAATATCAAACAGCCAGGTCTGGTTTTATAAAAATATCGCAGTAGATCCGCGTTATACTTAGTGCTGATTGATCGTTGTCCTAGTAGGGCTATCTTAGTTTTGTATGAATTCCTTGAACAGCCAAAGTGTATATATCCAAAACTACCAGTAGCTATCAAAGTCGGGCTTGGTTGGAAGACTACTACGTACCCACGAGTGTTCCAACCGACAGCTGTTCCCGTTCTCTTAGTCTCCACGACCCATATATACCGGTAGTGGATCTATATCACTGAGAGGCCATTATTTCCTAATGAGCAATTGCCCAACAAACGTCATGATACAACCCGTTCTCTTGGACGAGAAAGACCATCCTTTCAGCACTATAACCACTAGCATTGAAGTAGCGAATTCCCATATCGTGAATTATATACGGCTCTGCATACCCTACAATCTCGAAATACTCAAAGACATACATCAGTAAGAGCTTGGTGTAACTGGAACTAGAAAAAAGTCATCTATAAGACTCCCACGGTATTTAGTAGTGATGCCGCTACCCAAGCTCAAAAAATCTCGAGATATGCCTAACTTGATTAAATCCTACCGTATATACCACACAAAAATACCACAAGAACATCGAATATTTAGCACGATTTAGAGATTCCGCTCCGCGGATTAGTTTATTGAGTTCGACAGATGTAGTGAGCGAATCTACGTCATGATGGAGAATGTTATATAGAGAACGACCTTAGCACCATATGGTCAATATATGACCCGTAATCGCTTTGTAAGGGTCACACAGTGCTCCAGAACCCTGCCTACAGCTCCCAAACTGCAGTACTGACTTCCTCTCGCACATGGACTAACTTCCGCTTATTCTCAGCTTAAAAAAAAAGGGAAGAATACAATAGAGATAGTAGTGCCACGAATAGACTTCAAAAGCCAAATCACATGGTTCAATAGCAAACTTGACTTGGCTAGAGTCAGGCTATATCAGGATCGGAAGATAAGTCTACTCCTGTAAAAATGCCTCCGAACAAATGCCCGCGTTATGGCCTGGTATATGCTGAAGAACATAGACACAATACTAGTAGTCTTCATACTAACGGAGCCCTAACACCATTCTTTACGAGGCTCTTTGCCGAGATCCATCCTTCTCCGCTGATCCCACCACCCATAATAGCGAGAGGATTGGTTTAGGGTGGAGTGCTCGCCTTATCGGAGTGGGGGCCTTGAACTCTGTTTCTGACCATGATGCTTGGGTTTCTGAGCTTATCTATTAAGATTGTTCAGCGGGTGTGCTGTATTGAATTTTCTTGACGTTAAACACGTCAATAGTGACGTTTGCAGACCATTTTACTCCGAGAGTGAGTCAGAAAGCTTCGCGTTTATTACATTTTCTAATGAATAGTCCCTCAGTCGCATTATCCACGTAGTTCTTGATGTTTACCAGGCAGCGCCAGCTGATAGGTAACACACGTGTCGTCGCCTAGTCATAACGACGCTAGAGAGATCCTTGGTAACAGCCTCGCCGCTGACAATCACTCGAGCTGATTAAGCTATGCAGCGGCTTTAGCCATTCCAACAATCTGTGGTTTGCGATTCTTGGTTTGTGAAGCAAAATACCTGCTTCCGGGATCAGGAAATCACTGTTTGTCAAATGAACGAGACTCCCCGAGCCAACGATTAGGTTTACCTAGAGTTCTTGTACAGGTACATGCGTTCATCGGCTGGGGGTGTTGACGGCGGCACCATGGATGGTGATCTTACAGGAGTTGATGATAGGTGAAACTTGTAAAAGGTCATTTCAAAATTTAGGTGGGGCTATTGATTCATTGCTTATTGGTTTTGTAGGCCTTGGGCTGTGATATTTGCTGGCTGTTGTACCTTTATGCAGCCATCATCGCGATAATACTAGTTTAGGTAATCTTCGAGGGCATAGAGTTTTGCGCGAACCAGAAAGAAAGATAAATCCCACTTTGCATGAGGGGTATTACGTAGAGCACCTGAGATGAACCCTTGGCGTTATCATTCGATATATAGATAGGGAGTCGCTGCGCCCCGATTTTTCGTAGTTCAATGACGCGGGGATTGCGACCAGGTATCCCGGCCGAGTAACAGGGGTACGACATCTGCAAAAGTCATTCGGTTCAGTTTCTCGTCTCCTGGCAGCCATGGTTTCACCTTGAATGACTGATTGTCTGAGTATACCAGCACAGATATCCTCCCAAAACCAAACAATGCATTATGCGACTATGTCCTACATTCAGCAGACTATTAGGCCTGCAGACAAAGGATTCAGGCATCCTGCCGGTCGAGGATGGAAGGGTTACCATGGACAGCAGAACGAAGTGGGAGAACCGCAGACGGGGAACCGCAGTCCCCGCTCCCATCAGCGCATGCAGCCGTAACCCGACTCGCTGGCGAAACTTTCTTAGGCATCGCGTTGGTGCGTGCCAAGGACGACGGATCATGCTTAGGGCCTGACAAGTGCTGATCCGATGTAGCTCTGACCGCCTCAGGTAAAGAAACGAATTGACCGAGTTCATCTCATGGAGGGGGGAAGAAAGACAAGGGAGGAAAAAATAAAAGAGAGAATATAGGTGAGACAGTACCTTTTGCGGTAGATGTGCCTTGCGTTATCTTCCCACTGAACCTGAAAACGGATCGCGCTCGGGTCAAGCTTGCTTTGCGTTAACCCAAACCGGAGAACCACTTGGGTAATATGGTTACTCCTCAGGACTGAGGATCGTCTTTATGACAGCCGTAAAAATAAATTGTGCTGAATACAGCAGCGCAGATTGGTCGGGGCAATCCTTGACCTCCACTGGACTAGGGTTTTGCCGCTGTTGGGCTGCTAGGCATCTGGATCTAAACCCCTCCGTCGTTGATCATTACATTTTCGGAAACCCCACGGACTTGAGATAATTTGAAATAATTCCTCAAAAGGTGGACACAAAAATTCCAAAGTGACTGGCTGAGAATACCGATATAAAGGAAAGTAGAAAAAGTAAAAAAAGAAAACAGACAAATCAATTTATAGAGAACATCTGTGGAAAAGAACAAAGATCAAATATACAAGTGTCTTTTGGTGAGTCGATAGATCGTGTGCGATTTGTCGGGCTTTGGCGGTTAATTTCTCACATTCCGGCGCTACGCCCAGAAGGGAGGAAGTCTGAACCCGACGGTCTGGGTCGAGGTTCCTGCGGCGGGCTGATCATCGCCGAATCCGTGAGTCTGGTTGCTGCATCTCGTCAGAGAGTAAGTCATTCTGCGAAGAACAAAGACGAACCCAATTTAGTATTGGTATCGTGACGAAAATAGAAGAAAGTGGCGAGGAAAAAAAAAGGTACCAAAGAGACAAATAAAATTATACAGCAGATATCAGCGTCTATTAATTAGCAGGGGCAAAGAAATCAATTGAATGAAACATAATGAGAAAACATAATAGCACCGGTGGTATCGGAAAGAAGATGATCGCCAGAAGTTAAAGTTAATAAAAATTTTAATGATTAAAAATAGAGGAATAAATTTCTAAGGGTATGAGCTCATCCACAGTCGAGTTCCTCTCTCTTGTCTGGACCTCTCGTGACTGTCCACGCTCTCCGCTTCGTCATTCGGCTCTCTCACCTTTTCTTCCCTCATTTCCCACTTGCTCTTTCCTCACAAATTCCCCCACACCCAACACGTCCAAACTTCAGTATCAACCCTTGGGTTGCTCTGCAGCTTCTGACTCCACCGATTATATCCAAGTGGCTTCTTCCTTACGACCCTGAAGATTAACGTGGACGCTGTGTGCGAACCTTTGGTCCTGAGGTCGATCCGTGGAAGACCTAGCGAATCTCCCGCAGTTTGACAGCTCTTTCTTACGGCTCAACCACAGCGATCGTCAATTACCCTCTAAAAGTCTCAGCAAAGTGGTAGTACGCGTTGCAAATTGACTGAACTGTACGTGATTTAAAAGATAAGTGTCTGGTGTTCGTGGTGATCGTTTAACTTATCGCCCCGATAGCTGAGGTCAGTCGCGCATCCTACCTTTCGGGTACGCCCCTCTTTCGCCACTTTTTTCCCTGGCGCCCTCTCAGAAATTGCATCCCCGCAACGATCGTACCTTTCACCACCGCACGCGTCTCTCCCCTCAAGCAGGTTACTGTGGCCCGTACCATTGTGTGCTATATTTCCTTGCCAGCTCGCTTCGGTAAGCTGGAGTTGTCCCAGCACAGGTTGAGGACCGACAAGCTTTCAGCCAGTGCTCGCTTCGGTCGCGGCTTTCACGAACTTCAACCATCGCCAGAGTCAATGGTCTAACTGTGACGTTGGAAGCTTCTCGCATGCTCTATAGACGCTAGTTCCATCTATCTAGCTCTTAATCCATCTACGAAACGGGAACACCGGTTGTCATTATCGCCTATTCCACTCGCACGCCATGTATGCTATCGAAGAAAGGGCACATCCACCACCGCCGCCGCCTCTCTCCATGGAACGAATTCCTCCGCCTTCCTCATCATATCCCACTCCGGGCTCCGGGGGTGGAATGGTCTCCGCCGGTATTCCGTCATCCAGCCACCTAGCGCCGCTTTCGACGGTCCACGAGGGTCGCATTTGGTCTCTGCAAGTTGTGCAGCAACCGATTCGGGCCCGAATGTGCGGCTTTGGCGACAAGGTTAGTTCCCATATATCCTATATACCGACTAAATGCTTATTGATCGATCTAGGATCGGAGGCCCATTACCCCTCCTCCGTGCATCCGCCTGATAGTTAAGGACGCTCAAACCGAAAAAGAGATCGATATCAAGTATGTAAACCTTGGAATCATGTGAATTAGTTGCGGCGCTGACCTTGGTTCCAGTGAGATTGATACTTCTTTTTACGTCCTCATGGTAGACTTGTGGAACGCGGAGGGAACTAACGAGGTGAATTTGGTCAAGCATTCAGCAACCTCTCCGTCGATATCAACGGCCATGTCCTCTTCGTACCCGCCACCGCCGCAAACAATGTCCCCTACCTATGCGCAATACCCACAAAATGCCTACGGTCAGCCGGTCCCCTACCCGCAAATGAATAGCTATTATCCTGGAAACCCTCAGCTACAGTATCAAAATCCTTATGGCGCCAGTCCCCAGACCTCTTACTACCAACCATACTACCCGACCGGCGGTCATATGCCACAGGCCAATATCTCCCCTGCGCAACCGGTTAGCACGGGGCCTGGCGGCATGTTCACGCGCAACCTCATCGGAAGTCTCAGTGCCAGTGCCTTCCGTCTGACCGATCCAGACAATAAAATCGGCGTGTGGTTCATCCTACAAGATTTGAGTGTACGGACTGAAGGGGTCTTCCGGTCAGTGCTCATCAATTGTAATTTGTTGCAATGCATCTTTACTAACTTCTTTTCAGCCTCAAAATGAGCTTTGTCAACGTGGGCACTCAATCCAGTGATTCTCCTAACGGAGGAGTGTCTGTGATCAATCATGGATCGGCGCCCGTCCTAGCGTCCGTCTTCTCCGAGCCATTCCAAGTTTTCTCGGCCAAGAAGTTCCCCGGAGTGATCGAGAGTACGACACTCAGCAAATGCTTCGCTCTCCAAGGCATCAAAATTCCTATCCGGAAAGATGGCGTGAAGGGCTCACGCGGCCGGAACAACGATGACGACGATGGGGATGATTACGATTAAGAAAGCCGCGTTGCTTTGCTGCACTAACCCGGACATTGGGTTGAGAAGCATTGTGACTCAAGCGGCCTTAATTTCATGGTTCTGATCATTTTACGCATTTACGGGTTAAGACATGGGGCAAGGTTTCGGTCGGCGGTGTTCAGGGCAAGACGGGTTCTTTCAAATGGGTGGGATGTATTGCTATCAGGATTGGTGCCGCGGTGTTTTTTTTTTGTCTTTTTTTTCTGGCTCTTATTTTTTTTGCTAATTGTTGATTCACCCCCTTTTGTTTTTGCTTTATAATATCCCCCTTTTTGTCACATCTTTTTTAATCGTCTCAAGATGTATGTTCTACTGTGTGGGTGCTGTCCGAAGTGCGTGAGACATATATCTCCTTGCTTTTCTTTCTTTTATGTGTATTTGTTCAAACCGCGCTGAGCACTCGATCATCTCTAAGTATTGAGACTGAGCGCTTCATGTATGTTTTGCCACGGAATTGAAAGAACCGACTGGATGGAATATGCCCTAATCCATGGATAATGCGGAGAAGTGACATCAGAAGTGGATTGCCATATCAGGTGATCGAACTTGTAGGTCTCATGCATGGAAGGAAAAAAACTCAATTGAGGCCGGAAATTAAGTAATTTTAACTTCGTGCGAAATCCATAGAAAGCGTTGCCTCCGAGGACCCTGGAACAAATATAGTCTACCTGCAGACGGGTCTCGTATCCGTAATGAATGGTGATGCTCATTGAGTGCTTCTCTCCCAAATTTGCAGGCCTGCCGCGGGTCGTCGGCATTGTCCGAACCCTCGGCCATTGCTGGCTACATTGGGTGGCTAATTTCTATTATTATACACTTATGTCTTGTAGCGTTACAGACAGCTCCCAAGTGTCTCGGAAAAAGTGAGACACTGGTCTCGAGAATCAACGATAGCAATCTCGGTTCTTCAACGGCCTCCCCACATTAACGTCATAAACGTCACTAAATAAATCTCCGCGGTTTCTCGTCCCGCGAACCCCGTGACAAACCCTCATATCGCTTCGCTTGCATGCGGTCTCACTTTAGCGGTTGAACAGTGCACCAGCTCAGCATTGGCGTCGCCCCCTGATAGGTTATGATCCAGATTTCGATATGATTATGCAGCGGCTGGCGCCGACTGCAATGTAACGTCTCCCTCATGGCTCCACGAGATGCAGAATGTTGTATGACACTTGCTGTCCATGGATATCTCGCAGCCTCCTCGTTCTCGGGATATAAATACGAGGTCGAGCTCTCGACATCATGCCTCTCCAAACAGATCAGCCTAAAAACATTATAGCCATCTTCCAAGTTCCCATCCACAGTCTCTCGTTTATAAAATCACCAAGATGAAGTTCTCCATGGTCCCCTCGTTGCTTCTTCCCCTGCTGGCGGCCGCTGCCCCAGTCGCCCCGGAGAACCCCCCGTTCAGCGTCATGGCCACCCGCTCTGCTTCCCCCATCCACTTCCTCCCCATGACCGCCTCCGGCCAGAAGTTCTACCTTGGCGGAGAGACCACGTCCTACTGCCCCATTGGTGAGGGCTGCCCTCCCGGCAACCAGACCGTGTTCGCTCCTGGTGGCTATGGCATGGTAAGCTCTGTCTTATTTTCTGTCTCCACTTTCTCCCTGTTACTAACCAAAACTCTCCAGAATGTCATGGTCCCCGGTGGCCAGCAGGTCTATGTTGATCCCAAGGGCGCTCTGTCCTTCACCCAGGCCCACTCTGCTTATATTCCCGAGGCTCCGCCGTGGGTCCCTTCAACTACAAGCCCGGCAAGGACTGGGGCTACTACACCTTCGACGGCTGGGGTACTTCCGGCTTCATGGCTTGCCCTACTGAGGACTACCGCTGGCAGGTGTTTGCCGCTGTCCAGAACGCCACTGTCCCCAAGGGTAACGTGGCTGAATGCCTTGGCTTCAATGCCCTGGCTAACACGGCTCCCAAGGAGGCTGCTGCTTGGCAGTACGTTTAAGCCTAGGGCGAATTATGGTGTCCTGATTTGAAAAATAATCAGATTTGAGAAAGAGGTCGTTTGGTACGCAATGCGGTGATTGTGATGGTTGTGTAAATTACGCCTGTTGATGAGATATGACACTCCTTTTGTATATATGCAACATTTTAAATGCAGTAGTGCTTAGGGTATCGCAAACTTTTGTTTCGTGTAATTCTATTGCCGTATCTACGTTAATTTCTCCATATCCGCACGGCTTTGTCCTTACCGCCGCTGCCCACCTTCTCGCCATCGGGACTCCAGTCCACTGCGAAGACCTCGTCCTTGTGCCCTGGCAGATCCATGGACAGTTTGCCGGTGCGGACGTTCCACACCTTCAAAGTGGTGTCTTTGGATGAGGATACCAGGAGACGGGAGTCCGCTGAGAAACAGCACTGATAGACGGCACCGACGTGGCCGCGGAAAGTAGTGATGAACCTGCTCATGATTAGATATGTGTGTGATGACAATCTGGGCGGTATACTCACTTTCCATCTCTGCCATTCCACAGCTTCACATGGTTATCGAATCCAGCGGATGCAATGTATGCCATATCCGGTGAGAAGGTCACATGGTTGACCTCCTTTTGGTGGCCCAGTAATCTAGCAACCGGCTTGTTGGAGCTCTCCGGTTCCCACAAGTACATAGTGAAGTCATCACTTGCAGACACGAGTCTCTCAACAATCTTGTTGTTGACGGTGGCCGCCTGCTCGAAGCGTTTCCGGGCTGCGGCGACTTTGTCGGCATCGGCTTCAGGTACCTTCTTAGTGTGGTCGTGGTAGGCGGTTCTCAGAACGAAGTCGGTCGAAAGGGCTAAGTGGTTCACGCGGTGTGCGTGGGCCTGTAGTGTCTGAATGAGGGTACCCTGTTTGGCGTCCCACACCTTGATGGTCTTGTCATGGGAAGCTGTGTAAATCTTGCCCATGCCACCCCAACGGACGCAGGTGACCGAGCCTTTGTGGCCGGTCAAGACAGTATCAATTCGCTTCGATACAACGTCCCAGATGCGGACAGTGGAATCCTTCGACGCCGAA
Source organism: Aspergillus nomiae NRRL 13137 (assembly GCF_001204775.2). Classification (NCBI taxonomy): domain Eukaryota; kingdom Fungi; phylum Ascomycota; class Eurotiomycetes; order Eurotiales; family Aspergillaceae; genus Aspergillus; species Aspergillus nomiae. The sequence continues at coordinate 75,410 of NW_015378149.1, read as the reverse complement.
GCCAATCGCGGCCGACCAGTTTCTTGCGCATGGTACGGTTCCCACGCCAGACTGGTGATCCACTTCGCATGCCCCTTGAGCGGGCCTCCCAGTGCCTGTCCTTTCTTTGCATCCCACAGACGTACGCTATTGTCCATGCTACCTGTCGCGATAATCGCACCGTTGGGGGAGTAAGCCACTGCCAGCACCCAGCTGGTGTGTCCCTTCAATGTGTGCAATGGTGTACCAGTGTCGCAATCCCAGACACGAGCTGTTGAGTCGCCGCTTCCGGTCACCATTGTTGAAGAAGACACAGGGGAGAATGCAGTCGCCAGAATGGCTTCACCATGTCCAGCTATAGAGGCAGCGCATCGTGAAACAGCTTTCACTCGGAATACTGCCTGCGGGGTAAAGTATAGAGAGATAGTATCTTCGGTTGTTCTGAGTCCAGGCTGGAGTAACGAATGATAGAGATCTGCTAAGATGTCGATGGCCTGATTGTCTTTATCCTGGGATTGGTAGGTGAACCGGTACGGTACTCGTTCATCATCTTCCTATAACCCATAACAGTAGAGGATTAGCCTAAGGCGCATATCGGAAATTTAGATTCCCTGCGTACCTACATTGCCTTGTAGTGTATTCAAAAGGGTCTCAAGATTTTTCACATTGGCATCGGCGACTGGGACGGACACTGCAGGTCCCGTTGCGGATCCTGTTGCTTGGTCGAAGAACTGCACTCGGACACTGCCCAGGTTATCCGGGATGCTTTCGATCTCCTGTTGCAGACGCGCCTTCTCGGCGATCTCTGTCTTCTGACGCTTTGTCGGAGGGGGTACAAGAGTCGACATTTTGCCACTCGAAGGGAATATTTGTTTGTAATGAAGTCGATCTTGTCTTGAATAAAAATTTCAACGGCTATCATGAAATCGCACTTATCGCGGAGTAGTGGATCGGCGCTAAACTGGATTTGGTTATCCGCTCTTTATCAACAGTATACAATTTCCTTTCCTACTTCTTCTCTCTCAATTGTATCAAGAAATGCTTTTTTCAAGATGATGTGATTGCTTATTTCATATGGAATGTCAATATTGATGTCTAGAGCTTCTTCTCTGGGGGCCACTGATTCATTCGTTCCTCTCTCGAGGCAGAGCAGTGGACCCCTCCGGACAAGACCTACTACGACAGCAACAAGTGTCGCATCTCAGGATATTATCTGTGCCATTAGCGAGTCCCGCGGTATCTCATCTACTGTTGGCCTCACTTTCATTAATTTATCGACTGCAGAAGCAGTCTTGTGTCAGATATGCGACAGCCAAACTTATGTCAAAACAGTTACCAAGATCGGGGTGTTTGAGCCCACAGAGATACTCTTCATGACTACAGCCAAAGATTCCAAGCTATTTTACATCATTAAGGAGAATATTCAAGATACCACATTTACCTTTCTAGACCGCAGAGACTGGTCGGAGAAGACCGGGCATGAGTATGTGGATCGACTAGCTTTTCCTGAGGACATTGAATCTATAAAGATTACCTTGGGAGGCAATTTTTTTGCTGCTTGTTGTTTTGCTGCAGTATGTGAGGGTCAACACACTTACAAGCTTTGCTCATTTTGTACAGGTTCTGAAGTATGTCGAGCTGGAGCTAAATAGGACGTTCACTTCTCACTCCCTTCGCATCCGTTTCGAGCCTTCCCAGGGGTCCATGCTGATTGACTTATCTACCATAACTTCCTTGGAGCTGATCCAAAATCTGCAAAATGCCAGATCCAAGGACAGCCTCTTCGGACTTATGAATGAGACACTAACTCCCATGGGTGGTAGGCTTCTGAGAGCCAATATCCTGCAGCCCTCTACGGAAGCTTCGAAGTTGATAACTCGATATGATGCCGTGGAGGATTTATCTACGAAAGGGGAGATGTTTGTATCAGTTAGACAAGGTTAGAGATGAAGTCTGTCCTACTAACCATACACTAACTTGTTGTGTCCCAAATTTCCAACAGCCCTCAAGGGCTTCATCGACGCAGATAAAGTCTTAACATCTGTGAGTCGATAAGCCTTTCGACGCTTATCACAGCTGACAGTCTAGCTCATCCTCGTTCCAACTAAACGAACTTTTCAATACGTCGAACAATCAGTCAACAACGTCATCATGCTCAAAACTTATGTGGCTTCAATCAGATCAGTATACAAGGCGCTTGGAACGGCTCAAAGCAGCCTTTTACTGACGATCAGAGAAGTAGTAGCCCCATGACACGCTGGCTTGCAAGTCTAACTAGACTATAGTTATGCGCTCCAGCGGGTCATCGGGCAGTTGAAAACCTAATTGAGTCAACCCTCAACGAATATGTAACATACCAAACGAGACCGCTTGACCTGAGAAACCAGCGTATATACTGTGTCAGGGTACGTACCCATCGCTTGAGTTGCTATATTTTCAGCATGGCTGTCTGGTAATCCAACGATACAGGCTGGAGTCAACAGTCTACTCGATGTCGCGAGACAGACATACAAAGAAGCAAATATGGATGCTGCAGATCTCATAACAAAGCTTTCAGGTGAGTAGATAGAAGCAGTTGGTACCTAGGCACATCTAATATGCTGTAGAATCTCATGGTATAGCCCTCGATCTGAAATTTGACACAGCACGTCAATACTTCATTAGTATACCAGCTACAGAAGTAGACACACTCCCTGAAGTATTCATCAACATATACCGCAAGAAGAACCGCATAGAATGCCAAACTCTTGACTTAGTCAAACTGAACCAGAAAATTATCGATGCACATAACGAAGTAATTAACATGAGTGACCAGACTGTCCATGAATTGATCCAGGATATCCGTTCCGAAATAGCCCAGCTCTTCAGGATCAGTGAAGCCATTGCCATGCTTGACATGCTATCCGCATTCGCCCAGCTAGCTGCAAACCACGACTATGTTCGAGCAGAACTAACAGACGTCCTGGCCATCAAGTCAGGGCGACATCCCATCCGCGAGAAAATACATACCAAGAAATTTATCCCTAATGACGCCTACGCAACTCAGCAGTCCCGTTTCCAAATCATCACGGGCTGCAACATGAGCGGTAAATCTACCTACATCCGCTCGCTGGCCCTAATGACCATCATGGCCCAAATCGCTCGTTCATCCCTGCTGAATACGCCTCTTTCCCCATCGTGCACCAGCTTTTCGCTCGCATCTCAACTGCCGACGACCTAGAAGCAAATGTATCGACCTTCGCCGCCGAAATGCGCGAGATGGCGTTCATCCTCCGCAGCATTGAACCAAGGAGCATGGTCATCGTCGACGAACTGGGCCGAGGCACCAGTACAACAGACGGTTTAGCCATCGCCATCGCCATCGCAGAAGCCCTCGTCGAAAGCCACGCCCTCATCTGGTTCGTCACCCACTTCCACGACCTTGCCGTGATAATGGCCGAGCGCAGCGGCGTTGTTAGTCTCCATCTCGCAGCGGAGATATCCCCCAACATGTCCAAGATGACGATGTTGTACAAAATAGCCGAAGGCCCCGAAACAAACCGCTTCTATGGCCTTGCTCTTGCTAAACTTGTTGATCTACCACCTGGCGTGCTGGAGTATGCGCAAACGGTCTCGGAGAAGATGAACCAAATTGCGCAACGTCGTCACAGCAAGTCTAGAGCTCTGGCTGTCTCGCGGAAACGGAACCTTATTCTCTCGCTCAGGGAGCAGCTCTTGCAGGCCCGAGATGGGAAAATGGAGGGCGAGACGCTTCGCAAATGGCTGAAGCGACTTCAGGATGAGTTTGCCTTGCGGATGGCTGCGATTGACGGGGACGAATCTGTGTCTTGTGGTTCTGAGGATGGAGAAGAACAAGAGAGGTCCTGTTCGGGTCTGGTTGAAGCGACAGGACCTGATACTGTGGATGACCTGCCAGATCGCGAAGACAGTTCTGCATCCCTTCTCATCTCGTCAGTTGAGGAAAGGTCCGTTATAGAGATCTCTTCAGATGACGTTTCTGAGAATGGCAGTTTGCTGAACGAGTAAAGGTAACTGTTTGTTGAAATGGCAGCTGTTAATGTCTACAAATTATGAAATCATACTTATTTATATCTTACTATAATGGGACCCCCAGTTACCGATTACTTCTTTCCTAACTCATAAAATCATGTCCGGACAGGCCGTTTGCATTCAATTTGCATTAAAGATTAACACCAATCCTTAACACTTTTAAACTTGCGTATCACAGTTCTATTATGACTCGCTTAATAACAAAAGCTAAACAGCACAAGGTCATAACTCTCTAATAGTAGACCAAAACAGTGATCACACTCCTTAACCAAAATGGAAAAGAGTCTGTTTTCCCTTCTTTCCCTTACCCTTCTTGCCGCCGCCTGCAGAGGACTCTCCGAAATCGGAATCCGGCTCGCCCGGGGTACTAGTGCCTGATCCACCTGAGGCCCAGGCATTCGAGTTCGGAGCATCTCGTCCATCCCAACGGACACGGACAGTTCCACGGGTGAGGCCGGCCATGAGGACGTTTGGTTTAGGGGCGGCGGGGAGCGCCGGGAAAGCTTCGGCGTTGCCGGTATTTGCAGGCCGAGAGGGGTTACTAGGTTTAGGGGCAGGACGGGAGGATGGGCCAGCGTAGGATGGCCCGGTATACGATGGAGCAGGGGATGCCGTGGCCCAAGGGGTATTGCTGTTGCTGGCGGCGGCGGACTTTTTGGAGACGGTAGAGGAGAGAGGGGGAAGGGGTTGCTTGGGGATGAGCCCGAGGGGAGGGCACCGCTTCTGCCGACGGCTGAGCGAGAGGACTGGGCGGTTGAGGATTCAGCCGGAGGACACGTTTGCCTCCGGCACCACTGCCGTTCACGGTGCTGGGGGACATGCCTGGTAGGAGGCCCCCAGGGCCTGGTAGGGCTGGGTAATCTTCATTGATGGCGCGCCAGTCATTCCAGGCTTTGAGTAGTGCGGTTCGTTTGGAGTCGTTTTCGTAGATCTCTGCGAGCTCCTTGACGAGTTTGCCTAGCTCGTTGGTGGACGTGTCGAAGAGGGAGAAAAAACCGTCGATCAGCTCGGTGGCTGTTAGGGCAGAGGTGCGGTAGGTGGACACTTTGGAGCGGAATTCATTCAGTTTATTTTGATCATTGCCAAGGAGATTAGCGGCACGCTCGACCACGGCTGCATGACGCAGACGGCGGGCCTGTTCCTGAGGCGTGGCAGATCCGGAATCATGGCCGAGACTGAGATCCTGCAGTTCCGCCACAGGGGTGGACGCAGCTGGGGGTGTTCGGGAGGCTGGGGTACGCGGGGGAGCGTGTACAGTTTGAGTATCATTACGGGTCAATTGACCTCCGAAGCTGCGGGTTGATACTGACTGTGCGCTTTGAATGGCCATCTGCCGTTGGTAGGCAATTTCGGCTCTGGTTAGTGGTTGTGCAGAGGACACAGGAAGAGGCTCGGAATTTGGATCGCGCCCACGACCAGCGCCGCGGCGTTGTCTTTGAGGTTGATACGGTGTTCTGTAGTCGAAAGATGACAGATCAACGGTTCGTGCGTCGCGTCTCGCATCCTTGGAAAGACCATTTGGATGGCATTCCAATTGATGAGCTTTCATATCCATTTCAGATTCGAAAACAACAAACTTTTTCTCCAAACACTCCTTGTCCAGGCAAAGGAAATGGTCCTTCTGGAAGTGATCCTCAAGCGCATTATAGTCAATATAATACTGTTGTTGACGATTGGCGGACCGTCTATCACAGATGTGACATCTTTCATGGCGATCGCGACAGTGAGTGTACAGTTCATCGTCACCATAAAACCGTTGACGGCAGAAACCACATTCGGGGTGACCCTTAAAGCCACTCTGTTCAACAGCCCCAGGAACATGATCTCCGTACTTCTCGTGCTTGCGCAACTCCGCTACAGTGAAGAGTTCGTGTTCATGGGTGAAGACTTTCTTGTTACGCGTACAAAGATCGCTAGACGATAAGAACCAAGGTAAGTAACATGCCAGTGTATAGCATTCCAGAGGAACATCACATACCACATTACTTTGCCATGCTTGCTCTTCACGTGGCGATGCAGGTCGGGCCATCCTAAGCAAGCCACGTCGCAATCTGTGTCCGGACAATTGTATCGGAGCAAGAGGACTGTATCTTCAAAGATCTCATTATTTTCATATTTGATCCCGAGGTTATCATCTTTCTGAGAAAAGTCCGAGTCCTTGAAGTCCTGGAAAGGCTTCGCATGGTCATTCGTGAAAATCACGTAGCTCGATTCAGTCTACCCCGAATGACAGACATTAGCATAACCCCAAGGTACCCAAAGTATGTGGATCAAAATATAAAGCGTACCCGACAATGCGCACAGGCTTTGTTCTTATACAATGCTCGAAGTCTCAACGCGCAGATATGGCAAGTGCGGTGATTACATGGCGAAACAGACGTATGTTCGACAGTTGACGCACAAATGAAGCAAATCTCCCCATCATCGGCGTCGTCTGCGGGCGCTGCAGTTGCCGTCTTGCCCTTGTCTCCTGTCTCTATAGTCTGTCCTTGGGTCGGTTGTCCACTGGGTTCCGGCCCGGAATCCTTATTCGGGGCGCTGCGGTTCTGCTTATCGCGACCCCCTCCTCTGCGGGGCCCACTGCCCCTGGCCCTTGAGCCTTTTCCGGCGCCTTCAGTCGACTGCTGCGAGTCTCAATCTTGTCGAAGGTTGGCCTGCTCCCCGTCCTCGTCCGCGACGACCACCACGTTTTGGTCCTTGCGATCCGGAGCCTTGGGGCGGCTGAGTGTCAGACATGGAGGGCGGATATGGAGGCGGGAGTTGGCACGACGGAAACAATTTCAGAAAGGGGACAAGCCCGGATAACAGCTCCCAGGGATTAGAAGAGCTCGGCGCTCCTTCTGACACGGTGCGACGAACACTTTGTCTGCGGGGATAATGATCCTAGTGTAGTGGTGGCAGTGAGGGGAGACAAATTGTCGAGCGGCGGGCGAAAATGTTGGCTGTCGGCGTGCTTAGTGAGCGGCTTGATTAAATCACTAAAAATTTCCCATTTATTTACTCCGTATTTAACCAGCGAATTAATTAGCTTTCCGCAATGACTCCTCTCGGCGTCATTTCGACTCACCGTCTCTCGACTTGAGCGTTTGAATAATTCCTTTTGAATCATCCTACTGACATCTAAGACTACCTGTTGACTCGATTGACTCAAGGATATTTCCCATGGTGGTCACTGCTTTGGTGTTGTTGCAGTGGGCTATTCTCCCGCAAGCACAGGTAGTGTACATGTACTTATCGAAAATCTGCCTACGCGGGTCCGCGATCTACTTGAACACTCTGTATTGCTCATGCTATGTCATAATAATAATAATAATGTGTAATGGCAGAAGACATCCCTGCAGGACTCTTCTGAAATAGCGACGGTTCTTTACCGACAGCATCCATCGCGCCAATCTGCAAGGCAGTACCAACTCCCGCTGGAGAAAAAGCAGGTAAAGTAACAAAAGATGAGTAAGGCAATTATGTCGCCAATGAGGGTAAACTGAGTACAACATAAGATCTCGATAATCAAAATGACGGCTCCTGGTTATCATATGCGGTGCTGCAAAGCAAAAGCAAAAGCAAAAGCAAAAGCAAAGTAAATAAAAGCAAATATTCATGAAGTATAGCGACGGGCGCGACGCAAATTTTGCCCTCCCTGAAGACTATGTATGGCGTGGGTCTCCCTCCAGATACGGAGACTATTCATCGGGGCTGTACAAATTTTGGCTGAGGATCTTTGTCATCGTAAACATATGTATGCGGTCCTGCTTGAAAACCGCGCGCATCGGTTCGTCGCAGCGGATTTGACGTCGGTCGGTGGGATCTTGAAGTTCATGCTCGCGGATATACGCCCAGACTTTCTTTACCGTCTGGGGTCGCGAAAGCTGGGGGAAATTAGCTGTTTCTCAATCAAACCATGTGGGTGATATGCGATGCGTCAAGCAAGCAGGACCAAAGAGAATACATACCGACTCTTCACCACCCAGCAGAGCTGACAATGCCGGTGATAGAGTAAGTGGTTTCTGTATAGCTGTTAATACGAGACAAATTACTCCAAGAGTATAGTAAAACACACATGAAATCCACCAGAACGGTTCACTTTCTTTGAGTCCGAGCCGGAGTCGACGTCTGAGTCGTCCTCCGCTTTGACCTTCTTCGACGTTTTAGCTTTGGTTGTCTTCTTCTTTGCCGGTTGGGCTTTACGCGCACTCGCACCGCGAGTGGGACGGGCACGCATGTTTTCCTCCGCCTGCAATTTTGCCGCGAAAAGGGCATCCGCATCCACATCGTGATCGGACTTTTTCTTCTTCGCCGGAGGAGTCTTGTCCGATTCACGTTCCACACTATCCGCCTGACGTTTCTGTGACTTGGAGGATTGCGCAGGGGACGAAGCCTCGACCGGTGTCGCAGAACTGTGGCCATTGGTCGCAGGAGCAGTAGCGACCGCCTCGGGAGAAGCTTCTATACCACCATTCTCGGCAAAGATGTCGAACCGCTCCATGATAAGCTGCTTAATCACAGCCTAGTTAAAGAGATATGTTAGCATGGTGTATAATTGCAGTGTAATGAAGTGATATTGGGGTCATTGGTTTTGCGACGTGACGAGACGCGGAACAGACCTTATGCGGAGTGAGATCATAGCCGACCTCTTCCTGAAGCCCTTTACGGATTCGCTTCTCGGAGATAGTATTGAGATCACTCTTAGCCAGGATTGAGTCAATGATTGGTACATATTGGTCGCGGGCTTCTGGGGAGACTGGCGCATCGCGAATGATGTCAGTTCAGAGCGACTTCGGCGGCTTGTGCACGACCCGGAAACATCAGTGCCAGCGAAACTTACGCGACATCCTGGGCAACGTAGCTCTGGTTACTTTCTCGGCGGTAGAAAATACAGTGATAATTGCGTCAATCGCTGCAATGGGCGCAGCCACAGAGTCGATAATGCTAGCTTTGGAGCAGGAGGGAGAGGTAGTGAATCGTACTGTTGGAGATCGATCGTCCAGATCTGGGCGTAGCGCTGGCGCTTAGGACCGGCGGGGCATAAGAAGGAAGGGAATCTCCAATAAAAGGTGTAACAGAACAGGAACACAAGGTAGATGAGATAAAAACAAAAGGAAACAATGGAGATGGCCGGCCCACAACGACCAGCACCTTGCACCCGCAATATCAAAGCAACCTGGGACGAATTGTGTTCGAGGGTCGCGACCTGTTATGGATCTCCAACTGTATGTCAAGGCAGGCCGTACGGTCGGTTATGGTAAAGTAAGGTTCACTAACACTGGAGGTTATGCGGGCGACTGGGGTCGGTCGGGCCGTCACGTGAGCACAGGCACGGCTGAGTCAGCGCCTTCGCACACAGAAGCGGCTGTGGTTGGGATTTGTTCTTTTTGCCCTAAAACCAGGCAAAACGGGGACGACCAGCAGAAAATCAGAGCGGCTCTCTCACCCTCGATAACTCTCCACCCATCGCCCTCGAAACGCCCCCCAGCAATCATGGCGCCCAGTTTCGACACCCTGTCCGAGCAGGATCTCCACGAAGAGGAGGAGGAGGAGATTGACTTCTCCGGTGAGTGCGATTCTTTATCATTTGTCTCTTTCTAGGTCCCGTGCCCCTCTTCGCTAATACCGCTTTTCCGATTTTTAGATCTCAAGGAGCAATTTGAAGTGAAGCTCGAGGAGGGTTTGGATACATTTATCGTCATCGATGGGCTCCCGATCGTGCCGGAAGAGAGCAGGCAGAAGCTTATCAAGTTCTTGCTGAGGAAACTCAACGCGGTCGGCCACACCTCCGAAGATGCCGTTTTCATGCCAACCAACGACAAGAACATGTCCGAAGGGTATGTACCGGGGAAATACTGGAAATGAATGAAGGAAAGGTTTAATGTTTCGTTTGTGCAGTTTCGCCTTCGTCGAATATGAAACCCCCGAACAAGCCATTGCCGCAGTCAAGCAGCTGCACGGAACACCTCTCGACAAGAAGCACACCCTTGCCGTGAACAAGTTGATGGATATTGATCGCTATGGTCGCGAAGGACGCATCGATGAGGAATATAAGCCCCCAACTGTCGAACCTTTCAAGGAGAAGGAGCACCTCCGCTCATGGCTGTCCGACCCCAACGCCCGTGACCAGTTCGCCCTCTACCGCAATGACAAGGTTGGCGTGTTCTGGAACAACAAGAACAATCCCCCAGAGAACGTCGTCGATCGTGCTCATTGGACACAGCTCTTCGTCCAGTGGTCTCCCAAGGGTACATATCTCGCATCCGTCCATCCTCAGGGTGTGCAGCTCTGGGGCGGCCCTGCTTTCTCGAAACAGAAGCAGTTCCCCCATCCGTTTGTTCAGCTCGTCGAGTTCTCGCCAGGTGAGAGCTACTTGACTACCTGGTCTTCCCGCCCCATTCAGGTTGAAGAGGGTCACCCTGTCTTGTCTTTCGAAGAGGATGGAAAGAACATTATCGTCTGGGATATCGTCTCTGGAAAGCCTCTGCGTTCCTTCGTTTCTCATGATCTCGCTGCCGGCCCTGCTGAAGGTGATGCTGCCCCGAAGAAGAAGGTGCAGTGGCCCGCTTTCAAGTGGTCCGCTGATGAGAAGTACGTCGCAAGAATGCTCCAGGGCCAGTCTATCTCTATCTACGAGCTGCCTCGGATGAACTTGCTGGGTAAGACTTCCGTTAAGGTTGATGGTGTCATGGACTTCGAATGGTCGCCAGCAACAGTCACCCGTGAGGGTGTCAAGCAATACGAGCAACTCCTCTCCTTCTGGACTCCTGAAATTGGCAGCAACCCCGCAAGAGTCGCCTTGATGAGCGTACCATCTAAGGAGATTGTACGAACCCGTAACCTGTTCAACGTCTCTGATGTGAAGCTGCACTGGCAGTCTCAAGGTACCTACGTCTGTGTCAAGGTGGATCGTCACTCCAAGTCCAAGAAGTCAATGGCTACCAACCTTGAGATTTTCCGGGTGCGCGAGAAGGGTGTTCCAGTTGAGGTTGTAGACAGTCTCAAAGACACTGTGATCAACTTTGCATGGGAACCCAACGGTGGACGTTTTGTCCTGATCACTACGGGTGAAGCCCCTAGCGGTGCTGCTGTTCTCCCCAAGACTGCTGTATCTTTCTTCGCTCCTGAAAAGAAGGGCCCCCAGGCCGGTAACTTCAAGCTTGTGCGCACAATCGAGAAGAAGACGAGCAACGCTATCTACTGGTCCCCCAAGGGTCGTTTCGTCGTTGTCGCCACCGTTCACTCTCAATCGAACTTCGATTTGGACTTCTGGGATATGGACTTTGAGGGTGAGAAGGCCGAGGGCGAGAAGGATCTGGCCGCCAACCTTCAATTGATGAAGACTGTAGAGCACTACGGTGTCACAGATATCGACTGGGATCCTACAGGTCGTTACGTTGTTAGCAGTGCTAGTGTGTGGACTCATTCGGTAAGCCCGTTGCATTCGTGCCAATTTAACTAAGAATTTGTTACTAATGTCTCCTTGCTAGATGGAAAACGGCTGGAACCTTCACACTTTCGCCGGTCAAACCCTCGCTGAGAACCCTACCGAAAAATTCAAGCAGTTCGTCTGGCGTCCTCGCCCGGCCACTCTTCTGAGCAAGGAGGAGCAGAAACAAGTGCGCAAGAACCTCCGTGAGTACTCTAAGGAGTTCGAGGAGGAAGACAAGTATGCTGTCGACATTGCGAACACCGCTGTTGTCGAGAAGCGCAAGCGCGTTCTCAACGAGTGGGTTGCCTGGATCCGCCGGGAGAAGGAGCTCGCGGCCGAGGAGAAGGATGCCTACGGCATCCCCGAAAATGCAGACGATCCCAAGGCTGCCAAGGATGCTCCCTCCGTCTCCGAAGACCAGGGCGAGACCGTTGTCGAAGAGATCGTGGAGGAGATTGTGGAGGAGAACGAGGAAGTTATCGGTTGATTGGGTCATGTCTTTCGTATCTAATGTCACTTTCTATTTTATTTTCCTCATTTCTACATCTTGCCTGTCGATATCCTCACCCTCTTCTTCGAAGCGCCGCCCGCTTCGCCTCCTGTGAGCTTGTTTCTGTGATACGTTTGGCTTTGTTCCAGCCCAAGGACGTTTGGAACTTCAAAAGTGAATAGATGTGTATTGCGTATCTCCCGACCGGAGAGTGTCATGAGCGCAACATTGGTAGCATGAGAGATGACCACCTTAAGCCGGCATATGCAAGGCTAACGAAGTAAGATGTTCTTGTATCAATTTTCATCAGTTGGTGTCTGCAAAGAAACGATTTTTCTATATCATTGATTCTACTACAATATCATCCCCTAGCCCATCACCATCAAAACCAGTGCCCCAATCCAGCCCCAAATCCACCCACAAGGTACAAACATTCGATCTGCACCACTTACCCCACTCGTACTAGCAGGAGGGCTTCCAGAGTCCGTCGGATACGGTCCAGAATACGTACTCGCCGACTGCACATTCACCTTAAAGAGCCCGTTCTCACCGCCAGCAGTCCTACTAGTCCCCATCACATTCCCAGGCGGCGAATACTCACAAACAACATACCAGCCCTGAGCCCTGGTATAGGAGGAACCCGTATCCCCGCTCTTCTCGTTATCATCAGTGCCGTTGCCGTACCCGCAGTCGATCGCCGCGCATCCAACATCCGTCGTAGCCCTCCAAACCAACTGCGTAAAATGCCCTGTCTCCTCGCTGAACCCGGTCGGTTTCTTAAAATCGTACAAGCGACGTTCGTCGCCCCACGCAAAGACCGCAGCTGAGGCATCCTGGTATCCGAAGGCGAGGTTCTCGCCGTATGGACCGTGCTATATATATATACCTCTCGCATAAGTACGACCAATATTTTAAACCACTAATGTTCCCCCGTACAACACCCCAACAAATAAAGTAGCGCACAAGTAGATAAGTTAAGAAAAGGAACCAGAACGTACAGAATGTTTCCATTTACACCCCTCGGCCCAATCTTTTGCATACAGAGTCAAGGTCTCGTTCCAAACGAGATCGCTTGCGTTATGCTCTTTGCGGTAGGTATTGCTCGACGAGAGGACTGTGTCTCTGAATACCTCAGGGGATGTGTAGGAGGGCGGATGTGGTGATGTTGGTGTTGCTGTGACCATGATTGTTGTCTGGATTGTTTGTTGGGTGTTTGCCGGAGTAGCGAGTATGAAGATGAGCATGACTTCGAGACATGGTGTTATGTATCGCATAGGATTGGTGTACTTGTAAGAGGGGATAGAAAACATTTCTGTGGTTCTATGGTATTCCTTTCTTAGGGCCGTTGGTCTTCCGGCCTTCTAAGCTGCTTTTGATGGTTGCGGGGTGTAGTGCTGGTATGGCTGGTCATATACTATGGCATGATTCAGCTATACAGCCACTGGACAGATCAACCTGGGCGGGGAATATGGCTGTCAGATTTATTTGCAGAATTGGATAGACCGGTAGACCTGAACCTGTGTCGATTTAATTCGATGGATACGTGCTTTTATTCATAAGTACTCAGTACTTGATTTCACTTATGGGAATCTGGACCAATACCAAAAATAACCTCAGGTAAGACCACGATGAAGTGACACATATTCCCTGCAATTCAACCTTTTAATAGGTAGAAATAGCTGCAGGTGAGATGGACACTCGAGAAACGAGTGGCTGAGAGGTGTTTGTTTGGTCACCAAATAATGCTTCCACAGCCGCTTACTGACGTCAGGCTTTTCTCAGGCGCCAATATTTACAAGAGAACGTAAACAACTTTTCAGGCACAAAGTAAAACAAAATATAAGACGAAAAAATAAAAGTCTACATTTAGGAGAGAAATATATCGGCCATATAATTGGTAATGTCGTTCAAATCGTAGTTTCCGGGCATTCCGGAGCCCTATAGTAACATATCCAGCTACCCACCGATGTATATATGCAACGCGAAATGGGGGTATTCTCCTTTAAATTTACAGGTCGTAATGCTGTGGGTATATTCGAAAGTCCCGTTCATCACATAATATTGCACCCAATCCCATACATGGCTCGTTCCACGTCTCGTTTCACCTGATACCAATCTGCTCGTCGTTCAGCGAACTCGCACACATCTTCAACCGTCCAGATTCCCTGAAACCGGTCCGAGTCTGCAATGATGGTAGCGAGCTCCTTAGCGTCCGAAGGGTCGATTAGATAGATCTGAGAGAGTTCACGAAAAGCTTTGAAATAGACAAGAAGCTCGTTGTTCCTGAATCTCTGAATAAAGTTGAAGTAGTGGTTCATATCGCTAGGCTATGTCAGCGAGGACAAGCAATTATGACCGAAGAAGAGAAGCCTTACCTGATGAGTCTTAAGGAACCCTCAACGCTGATTCTTTGACGTTTCAAGTGCTTGCATAGGGCAGTAAAAAGACGCAACCCCACCTCTTGGTTAAAAACGTCAAGTGTGCTCTTGTCGGTACTCCCAACGAGCATTTGGGTATGCGAGGAAACCACATCAACAACGGCAACTGCCGCTTCAGATACACTTACATCCATAGTCTGCCGGTACGGGTCTGTGGACACACTCGGGTTGAAGTCTGTCGCTAATTGCCGTGTTGCCAGAATATAGTCCACTTCTTCCATAAGAACATCGATTCCTTTGTTGAGTCCTGCAGCAACTCGTTCGTCGAGATTCTGCTCGAACTTCTTCTTCTCTTTCACTGCGGGGTCAACAAAGTCATTACGATCAGTCAGCTTTTTGCCAATGAGTTCTTGCTCATAAAAGACATCGACCATCTGGAGAATGAGATCACCAACATTCACCAGCTCCAGGAAGGTCACTAAGGGTTCAACACCCGACTGATCGCGGTCTCCTTGTTCGCGAGGTCGGTAGTTAGATAGATGGTCGACTGCTTTGTCAAAGCCGGCGATGAGATGACGATCCCCTAAAATGCGTACCAGGGTAACAAATATCGCCTCACATTGCTGCTTCGTAAGGGCACCTGTGTCCCCTCCAATCCGAACAAATTGAGCAGCTCTCTCCAGACCCGACTTTGCAGCATGAACTAGGCCCAAGGCGACTTCGATGCTGAACAGGGAACGGATACCTTCCATTTTCGATTTCATAATAGCTGCCTTGGCTGCAAGCTCCGTGGTAGGAGCTTCGGTTACAGGAGTGGCAGGCATGGAAATGGTTGAAAATCGGTTCTGGGCCTTCAAAGCCGAGGCATCGCCAGCAGCAGACTCCTCGTCGGACTTTGAATCGCTTGCTTTGGTCCCTGAAAAGCTCGGAAGGAGATTGACAGGGGCATGATGACTTTCTTGAAAGAAGTCAGGAAGTCCTTCTTATCGGCTTGTCTATTTATATTTGACATTAGAAATGACTCCGTCGAGGCTGCCTGTTCAGAAAGCTGCCTATCCCATTCATCCACTGCGGCCTCAGAGCGTTTCCGGAAATAATCCAATTCCTCCGCAAGGTATAAGTCCATATGTGGCTCATATACTTTAGCAATGACATGCTCCAAAAACTCTTCAAAATTAACAGCGGAACTTTGAATTGGTAACAGGGTATCAGCGAGATTCATGCATTGGGCGAATGTACTCGAAACGGCGGTCAAGTAAGATTCTATGTTGATGCGGTGCAATTCATCAAAGATCGCGGTCAGAAATGGGTACAGCACATCCTGGCCGACTTTCGCAATGAACGGCAATGCAACCTTTACCGACGGCGGAAAGGCGCGATTGATGATTGCGACTTCTTCATTGTAAGCAACACTCAAACGAGTAAAGAACGCCTGCGTCTGGTCAAGCTTCACGCGTTGAGATGATGTATCAATGCAGTCCCCTGGCCTACCGAAATCTGACCTTCGTGTGACAAGATGGTTATGGTGAATGAAGAGCTCAACAGCTGCAGCCCCACCGTTCAATGTGTAGAGAACGTGGGCATATTGCCGCATTCTATTTTCGATGTCTTCAGTTTCGTAACCGTGTCTGAATTCCTTGATAGCGGCCGTTTCAAACATTGAGATAGCTTCCTGCAGGTGTGACAGCCTCTCACACCAGCCCTCCGTTAAGTCACATTTGGCGAAAGCTTGCAATTGAAACAGAATCTGAGCTTGGTGCTGTGGGTCGGTATATTTCTTAAACAACAAGTTATCTGGAGAAGCTCCTGCAATGGCAATATCGTTGTAAAAAGGCGCAAGAGCAGCATGAACCTTGCCGTACTCATGCCGAGCTTCCCCGCGCACTGATTTAACCTGTTGTAACGCCCCCAAGATTGGATCGTCTTCCAGTTCGTTCGCACTTCCAGTGGCAGCAGGTGTAGACAGCGTTATTTGGTCGAAACCATCGGACAGTGATTTGAGACTTATTTGAGGTTTATTTTCTGTGCCTGCGCTCACGAGCGATGATCGCTGAGATTGCTCGGCAGCTTCTTTTTGCCTGACGCTCTCAACATTTGCAATGGTCCCAAATGTTTCTTCAACGTGTTTCCTAGCCTCCAGTTCATTCCAGCAGCCCATGCGTTTCAGCCACTGTACCCATCTTGTGTCATCGTAAGCGATTTCGCGTAAAAGTTTTGACGATCGTGCTACTCGAATCAAGTCGACTGGGGAAAGATAGTCTAAGACCGAGGACATAATCTCTAGTACTCGTTAGCTATACTGCATATTGCTTTTCCTTCGGCCAAGATCGAGCGTACCAGCTGGGAGAGCAGCCTGGAGACTTGGTCCATGGAGGCCATTCTGACCGAAGCCAGAACGTCTCTGCGCGGTTTCCCACCGACTCCTGTCCCATTGCTCACTTTCGGCGGCATCTTGGCTTCTGTAGTTATGCATCGGAAGAGAGGAAAGATCCTTGGGTTCTCGATCGAAAGGGTATTGCCGAAAGCTCGGACGGCCAAAGCAGTTCCCACCGACTAGTTGGCTCCGCGGGGCAATGCACACGATTGGGGCAAGAACTGAGCCTACTAGGTATCGTTCTGAGTAATAACAACTAGAGTATATGTTTATAGGTAAAATGGTTCATTGTAAAAAATGATAAAATCAAAGTGCGTAGGTCCCATGTACGGACCGTTGATGTCTTGCACAGCCATGACTATGGCGGCACTTAATATGGACCCCAGAGAGTCCAATGGTGGATCGGCGAGAGGCTTTCCCTTTCCGGTGAACCATCCAGAAGGGTCCAACTCCACGTGATCGAGGGGTCTAAACAAATGACCAGATCTAAAAATCATGATCTATATTAGAAATTTATGGTAACATGTGTTCCAGTTTGTATGTACAAATTTGAACAATTGTTAGAAGTCGGTGCCGCCAAGAGTGATATGTTCAATGTAATGTTATTGTGATGACGACAGATGAGAACTGCGCTTAATTAGCAACAAGGAGGATTCATTTCTACTTAGTAGGTAAATCTGCCATTGTGGTGGTACGTTTCTCTTTTCGAAGGATGAACCTTGATGCGGTGATTATAGAAAGCCCATATGACAAGCTTTCCAGAATAAGAATAGCATGATAGTAACTTCTTGAAAGATGGGAAGCCTTTTTTTCATCATCTGCTTCGCGGATACTGCTCGCTGCTTTATCATTTGCAGATGAGAGTTTGGACAAGACTGTACATGCACACCGCATGCCTCTCAGAAATATCACAGAAGCTACAAACAGGTCAGCTTAAGTCCTCATTGATATTAATGAACTCAGAATTCTATTACCATTTTGCTAGTCATATAAAAGAGAGACTTGGGTGGTGGTATATTGTTTGTATGTCACGGGAAAAGGCCTACTGACCTACAATTTCCGTGACTACAGTTGACCCAAGTCAACGACAGTTCTTCTCCATATTCTTCCAGTGTATATCATTTGATTTTATCCTGCCCTACCGTAAACCCCACACAACATAATTTTGGCTAGCTTCTTTCCATACATGATGGAAGTCTTTCAGCAGCCAGTCCTACATGTCGAAGCGCGTGTCAAAAACAACGGAGATGGTATCATAATTCGCACTGACCTGGTACATTGCCCCTAGTGTACCTGCCCTGATCTCTTAAGGGACTGTGAGGCTTAAATCAGCAGATTAGGGAAGAGGTCACAAAATGGCTAGTTGCCAATTTCGTCGTTCTCAGCCTCGGACAGGAAATATCCTCCTTTGGTACGAGTGCCTCCTCGAGAAGAAAAGTTAAACACAGTTATTAATAGTATATTAGAAGGCTTGAGCGATTCACATGCTCAGGCCATAGACTCTGTGGTTGTCACCGAATGCTCCGGGGAAGATATGGAAACCGGAGCATATAGACTCCAACAGGTTGAACTTGATGTCCAAGCGTATCAGCTTCGCGCACCATTAGAGCAAGAAAGCTCTCAACACACTCTACCTCTGGAGGAATCCATGGACAGCAAGGATGAAGATCCAAAAGCAAGGGTACTTAGCCTACCAAGCAGAGAACTGGACGGACTGTGGGAGTCGTATGGTAAACTTGATGACTTAGTATCCGCATGATATTAATCAAAGGTGTCACAGATTGCAGTTTGACCAGCCGCTTAAGTCTATGTTGCTTCGTGCAATCACCAGGATGGGTGAGGACGTTAACGGTGCTTGTGGGATAATAGCATTGGCTAACTGCCCGTTCTAGTATCATACTCTTCTCGAAAACTCAACAGATGGACAATCAACTGGAATAGACTGATTCTTTTGTGGGGACCGCCAGGAACAGGAAAAACAAGCCTCTGGTGCGCCAATCAAATCAGTCCCGGGTTATTCGAAGCTGAGATAGTTTAGTCGTGGCCTCACTCAGAAACTTGCAATACGCATTGGAAAACATTATCCCCAGAGCAAGCTTGTTGAAATAAACGCTCACTCACTTGGTAGCAAGTTCTTCGGTGAAAGCGGGAAGCTGGTAAGCAAAACCTTTGAGAACATTGAGTCGTTGCTCGAAGAGGAAGAAGATACCTTTGTCTGTCTGATCATCGATGAGATAGAAACGCTAGCGGCTCGAAGAGAGAGAGCGCTGGGTGGGAATGAGCCATTCGACGCTGTACGTGCGGTCAATGCACTTCTCACAGGTTTGGATAGATTGAAGACCCATGCCAATGTTGTTGTAATTTGTACGAGCAATTTGGTCACAGCTCTGGTAAGCATTCCGTCAAATTAATCAACACTACTGCACTGCACGCTCTGGGCCCGAGAAGCTGATGTACATCGCAGGACCAAGCTTTCCTCGACCGAGTCGATATCAAGCAGTTCGTACCATACCTGTCCAACAGAGCTATATACGGAATTTACAAAGAATGCCTGGAAGAATTGAGTCGGTGTGAGATCATTGAGGGAGCCTCGTTTGATGTCGTCCAAGTGAACCCCGATAATCCCCAGACTGCACTGCAATATGTGGAGCAGGCTACGGAGGCTCTACTGCTACCCACATTTGATGAGATGCTCCTCAATTATCAGATGTTTCCGGAATCTGTCCCCAAGCAGCTTGGTGATGCAGCATTGGAGAGCATGGTAAGTGATGTTCGTTTTCCTTTTTCCTGTCCCCATTTCTCTTTCTTTCTTGCACAATAATTACTGGGTATACGTTACAAAAAGGCACTTCTAATGCTATCATCAGAATCTCAGTGGGCGGACTGTTCGACGACTACCTGCTTTGTCTTTAGTGTTGTATAGTAAGAGTGCCCGATGCAATACTCGGGAGGCCGTCCATGCTTTGCGTATGGGGATTACGTCGGAAATTCAAGCCAAGGCGGAAGCACAATGAAGGAGAGACCACACAGAAGAAGAGGATGTGGAGTGGCCGGGAGTGCGAGGTTCTCATACGAACAATTGGCGTAGCACGTGTGTCACTAAGATCTTCAAGAAGGCAGTACTAGAAAGAGAGAATGAATTCCGAATAGATAATGGCATCATTGTAGTTGTCGGGATTGTTTGGCTGTCATCATGTGGCTGCTGATTTATGGATCGAATTTTGTTGTTCCGAAAAGTCGCGGTTTTCACCGAAGGCAGTTAGAGCCGTGATGCCAGCCAATCAGCGGGAGGGTTTAGCCAATTCCAAACCCAAGAGAAACTTGACCGTCCGACAACCTCAACTTCACCTCCAAAAGCACATTCTCCAGTGCGCACCACGACCCCCTCCCCCTCCCCTCTCCTTCTTCCTGGCTATCGTGCTTCCTGATTATCCATTGATCAGAGGGTTCTTAATATCATCAGTATGCTGGCACGTACTGTCTCGCGCAGCGTGCCCTTCCGGGGTATCGCTCGGCAGTCCTTGAACAGAGCATCCACGGTACGCACTTCTCCGGCATCTGACGTCCATTGGGCTCAAGATAAGAGGGCAATTGCTTTGGAATATGTCCTGGATGATTTTGCAAGGACTCACCACTGATGAATTGTCCAGCGTGCGTCTTCTTCCGCCGCCGGTGCCGAATCCGCCAGCTCCCCCTTCCACCTCACAGTCACTGCGTCCGTCGCAACCGCCGTCGCCGTCGGATCCGCCGCCTATCTCTATGGACAGGAAGCTTTTGCATCGACCCCTGCTGAGGAAGGGTGAGTGGATTGGTTACGATATTGCTCGGGCTTGGGCACCCATTTTTCCTCTCCGTTGCTCCGACCGAATCGTCATCTTAGCAGCCGAGACCGTGATATGGCTGACACATCTGAATTAAAGGTTGCATCCTACCAACTACCCTTGGGAACACGCCAAGTGGAACAAGACCTTCGACCATGCGGCGTGAGTACTCCTAGAACCGGATCGACCCTCTTCAAACAAATGGCAGTTCTTGCTTACATATTATTTCTCAGCCTCCGTCGTGGTTTCCAGGTCTACCGTGAAGTCTGCGCTTCCTGCCACTCCTTGACCCGTGTTCCATGGCGTTCGTTCGTTGGTGTCATGCACACCGTCGATGAGATGAAGGCCATGGCTGAGGAGAACGAATACGACACCGAGCCCAACGACCAGGGCGAGATCGAGAAGCGTCCCGGAAAGCTGTCGGACTACATCCCTGCTCCTTACAAGAACGAGGAGGCTGCCCGTGCTGCCAACGGTGGTGCTCTTCCCCCTGATCTTAGCTTGATCGTCAAGGGCCGTCACGGTGGCTGCAACTACATCTTCAGTCTGTTGACTGGTTACCCTGATGAGCCCCCAGCTGGTGCCACTGTCCAGGAGGGCATGAACTTCAACCCCTACTTCCCTGGAACCGGTATGTTTTGGCGAATTCCCTATGATGCTTGATTAGTCTAACTCCGTTATAGCTATTGCCATGGGTCGTGTCCTCTTCGATGGTGTTGTTGAGTACGAGGACGGCACTCCTGCCACCACCTCCCAGATGGCTAAGGACGTTGTTGAGTTCCTTAACTGGGCTGCCGAGCCTGAGATGGACGACCGTAAGAAGATGGGTGTCAAGGCCATTGCCCTCCTTACCGGTCTCTTCGCCGTCAGCGTCTGGGTTAAGCGTTACAAGTGGTCTCCAATCAAGACAAGGAAGATTGTGTACAGCCCCCCTGTCTCCCGGCGCTGAACGATATAACGGACTATATGAATTGCAAAAAGTGAGGGATCGACGGCCAGAGAACCTTGAATAATCGACCCCAACCTTATTAGGTTTGGTCACGTCGCCGTTCCTTCATCAGTCGCTCTTATGTATGGTCTGGCCTCTGCTTGTTTTGTTAGATGTTATTCAGGACACCTGTATCTGTACCCTAGATATTTTTCTCCTTTGAAAATCTTGTTTGAAGACCCAATGTCACATTTTCCTTTGTCTGCTTTCATATATGAATTTTGCTTCATTACGCGGGTAGACTCTTTTGCCTAGACCGAGGTAATCTGCCGATGCTGGCTTCGCCTCAGCAGTTGCCATTATCGCATTTCAACGCTAGTCGAACAGTTCTAAGGCAGGTATGTAACAAAAAGGGGTCGGGAATTGTACTTAAAATCTTAATGTTTTCAGCCTTTGGATTGGTTCTGATTATATATATATATAAATTAAAAATTGAACCATGTCCCCTACTCCATAGTTCGTTCACCATCTCCAAAAAGCGGACGAAATATGAATTCGTAAGAACCCCACATCGCGGTTCCTATGATATCCGACAGCTTCATCAACCATTGCGGACTACGACCATCCGGACCAGCTAGAATCCTTGAGAGTGTGAGCACCAGAAGCATAAGTGGACCCCATGTCACTAGGAATATCGACCTGCCCATCTTTTGACGAACAGTTGTAATACGATATGTTGGTACTCGAGAAAGATGCGCCCGATAAGAGATAGGAAGATTATGCTCGGCTGCCCCTGTGAGGATCAAGTTGAGGTAGCGAGCGGATGGCTGGGAGTACCCAGCTTCCGCACAGCGGGCCCGGATCGAGGGACAAATGAGTGTGTTCGCTGCGCATAAGCGCGCCGAGATATCTCGTCTAGGTTCGTGACAGGTGCGAGAAGGGTATGTGCTTTGAACGGTTTTGATTCTGGACAGTCTGGAATGGGCTGGGTTGGGTCGTAAGATTCGGAAAATGGATAGCAATCTATAACGATGTCCTTGTATCCATTCCCACCTCCTTCTGTCGCTATAATGCGAGCATAATCGGTAAGGGTGACCTCATACACAACACCGACGAGAGGATCGTCGGGTAGATAATCGTGCTCTCGTTGGGAAATGAGCACTGTTTTTTCCGATGCCAGATCGCCTTCCAATTCATTATCTATGATATGATCTGTATCCGTTCCCTTGCATGAGGCATCGCGGAATTGACTCGCTGCGAAGCAAGGCTCGATGTATGGCAGTCCAGGAAGATCGAAGGTTAATCGTAATTCGGGAACAATGACGTTGATCTGAGAGAGGGGCCGAATGCCACGCATGCCTAGGAATGTTTTCGAAGCCAAGTTTGAGCCGTAGGCCAGGTATAGGACGGTTTCCTGTGGAGGAGATGGTTTGCTTTGATCATCGTGTCGGCTGGGAAATTCAGGCAGGTGTTCGGAAAGGTGTTCATCTCTTTCGAGCGAGTGCTCTGCGACTGATGCTTGCCGTCTGGTAGACGTTGTCTCGGGAAGGTGACAACTCGTCGCTTCGGATGCTAAATTCTTGCTGCCGCCCCGGGGAATCAGTTCCCATAACCGTTCGAACATCCCACCCGTTGATGAGGGAGGAACGACAACCTCAGCGCCGTCTTCCTTGAGCGGATTTTCAGGATATGATACACCCATTTCGAGATAACCTATAATAAATTGAATGGGAAAATTGAGATATAGGAAACCTCAGCCGCACAGCGTGGGCGCTGGAATTTATGAGTTAGTCAACCTCGTGTCGGAGAATAAGTAGACCAATCATCATGCTGAATATCATGCTTCTCCTTCCACGTAAACACTTGGTCGCCTGTTTTGTCCATAGATGAATGTAGGTAGGAGTCGGGACGCGGAGCGAACGAATGCCGACTCGGATCGGATTTCTAAGGGACCGTGCTTGATTACAATATCAAACAGATCATATTGGTAATTAAGTACATGCATTGGTTAGTTATTGGCTCTTCTTCTGAGAGAATTAGTACGGATAGCAGTTGAAAACTGTCCTTATTCAACGGATATCGAACTGGGACGATGATAGCCTAAATACTATGGAATTTCCAGTAAGCTGCGATGGTGTCATCTGCGCTACTATGTTAAAATCTGGGGTTTTATGCTTAAGGTGTGTTGTGCCTGACGTTGGCTTGCGAAGGTTCTTGGCAGCGGCCCTGGTATTCTCCCTCTTGTTTTCGCTAACAACGATTTTGAACCAGGTGATGTTCAATAACTGTGCTCAGAATTTCTGGGGCACACTAGTAGTAAACTTATCATTTCGTGACATCGACACTCTACAAACATCAATAAGTATAGTATAGGCGAAAGGCAGTGCCTTTGATAATATATGAGGCTTTTCGATAGCTTCGAATTCGCTTATCATATTGAGATAGCTTTTAGATGATATAAGAGTCAGGCTCCAGGCTGTGGAAGCTTATGTCTTCTAGTTCTAGGTTATACTCTTCCATGGGAATCCCACAGGCATAGTTTCGAGCGAAAGATGTGGGGAAGCTTTCAGGCAACCAACGGCTCACTGGGACTTTCCTGAAGTTGTTCAAGTTTGTAGACTAGGTTTCCTGTTTGATGGACAGCATCATGTGATGGCACACTAACCTTCTATACACACACATCAGTATTCTTCATGACAATTACCCTTACTTAAAGGACTTTGCATTCATGATTGACTATCAGTCCATAAGCACAAAATGTCTGAAACGAGCTTAGGTGCGAATTTCGATAAGCAAAGCTCCGCCTATATGACAGAACTATCCTTAGTCACTCAACTGAGAAGTGTAGCTACGGAAGCCGAAGGAGACACAAGAATACTGTCAGTACCAGGAGCTCAAGTGTGTGTTTTTGTTTCATTGCTTGACAGTATGCAGTTTCTCGAGTGATATAGTCGAGCCCTTGTTACGTGATGAAACTCATCTGACAACCAACAACGTCAATAATATTCTTTCAGCTCTGGAAGAAAATGCCACCGAGATAATCCGATCATTAGATGTGACGTCTCTACAATGTCTAGCATATCTACTGCTCGACTCGGGAATCCATGCTGGCCAGGAACGAGGGCTATATCTTCTGCTGGTTTGTCTATGAACACCGTCGCCCTTATATAGAAGCTACGACAATTCTAACTTCAGATTGCCATAAAGGACGGGCCTCAACTGTGTGTCAAAGATGAATCAGCAGCTTTATCACCGACAGACTACTCGCGCTTGACACAGCAACGATTATTAAACACATTGTATCAAATATTTATCGACAGAGACCAGGACCATGGACTTAGGAGACTGGTGAGCCTAGGTGTTTCGCTCACAGTCTCAATCTCAATGATACTGAGTAGCACACCAGACTGGGAATTTACTCGCAGAGTTAATGCTCGAATCAGGGGAGGGAGTTGCCCTGTTATTGGAAGCCCAGGCGCAGGATTTTGCTGGGTATGTGATCGTTGGATAACAACCTTTTGTTCTTACGGCTCATGAGTATTACCGTATTCCTAGAATCGTCTCCATAGCTTCCTTTGAGGCTGACGTCGTATCGAAGTTCTTTGCAAGTGTTATTATTCGAATTATTCATCTCGCCGGCATTAGTACGGAATTCCTCTGGACCCCTGACGACCTATATAGAAGAGCATTCTTTCATACCACGGACATTCCCAGTGATGATATAGTAAAGTCTTACTGTTTATACACCCGTGAGACCGAACAAGAAGCGTTCAGGGATGAAGGCGCGCGGGTAGGAAATGTGAAAGAGACTGATGGACAGGCGCATTCCTGCTACATCTTGCGGTCCATCCATATTGATGGAAACGTGCTCGCAGAGGGCAGTATACTCACTAGCTTGATTTCTTCTACACTGCTATTCATATACGTTGCGGATAGCACCTATAGAAAGCGCTTCAACTATATTGAGATCTCGTTAAAGTCCAGTCCAAGGCTAATGAGATCATCAGTGAGCCAGAGGGAAGGGCAAGAGTCACTATGTTTACATCTCGAACCAGCGATTTCAATATCCAAAAATGGTAGAAGGCAAACAATGAAGGAACGAACTCTTATCTTACAGTCCAATGAAGACCTTGCCGAGCTGCGTAAAGCACTCATCGGGATCTGTGCAGAAACCAAAATGGATATTTCAACAAGAGAATCCAAACCTCAAAGATCGTCATCAACAGTGGTGTCGTTGGACACTGCAGAGGTGGTAGTTAGAAAGTCTAAGCGCCTTTCTGAGGCGAGGGCCCGAAAAGAGACATATACTGCCAAGCATACATTGCCACGAAGTATGTCCCCAGCTCAGGCGTAAAGCTTCCTTCGGCAACCAGGGTATCGAATGCTGTCAGTTCTGATGGTCCTCTGAGAAGAGATGTGGAACATGAAGTTATTGGTGGAGGTGAAGGGTGGGTGTCGAATGTTACCGACAAGAAAACCATGAAAGGCCTTCAACTGAGCAGTCCCTGCCAGAATGAAGAGTATAACTCCAATCAAATGCACGATGATCTAACGGTATCGAAAACACTTTCTGACCAGGATGGGGGTATTCATACTACCTCGCGGGCCAAGAGGCCTACTAAGCGACAACAAATTAGTTCCAACGAGCCAGCTGCGACTGCAAGTCAAAATAGGAAACTAATGAGCAGGCATAAGCCATGCACCTTGTCGTTCAACAACAGAGATAAACCCCGGTTGTCTAATACCCAGGAATCGTTGATATTCCATCCTCAGAGAGCTTATAGAAAGGTATATGCCACCCATCGTAAGGAACCCGTCGACTGGGATGAAGACCTGCGTCCGAGCGGTGAGTCAGAGCTTGGCAAGGGGAACGAATCTACACCGGTGTTTTCTCCAGCTTCTGGAGAAAGGTCAGCATTTGATAAGAGACCGAGTAGTGGACAGAAAGTGATTCGCGAGGCAAGCTCCTCAGCCGGGAAACGCCAGAGGCCACCAGCCAGAAGTACTGGCAGTGCTATTAAAGGGACAAACAGTATATCGGGGCCTATATCCTACGACATGAAGCTTAATAACGCGACTGAGGTGCCTAGATATAAGGGAGGACTAAAGACCTTTGAGGGTATTGATATCCGAACCGAAGATCACAGTAGCTCATCGGACAGTGAAGATCTCGTCTCTGGAAAATACGTAACAGATGATAGTACTTCCATTGAGGCCTCAGCCAAGGGTGTCACTTCTTTGCTGGAAATTGAAGAGCACAGACAGCGTGCGTCTGAACATACCCCTGCCCTTCATAGCGGAGACAATAATGCGGACGATACGCACAGTTATGTCACAGATGCCAAAGATTCTGGGACCTCACAAGCCCATACAAAGCCTCAGTTGCTAGGGACAAAGCATTTAGGGAGAGGCCAAGGTATTGGTGGAAAGCTTGCTGCAGCTTTCCAACTAGAGGAAATATCATCACAATGGAACCGATCTCACAGTCATAGACACGATGCATCTCCTGATCGTAAGAGTCAGAGCAACCCTGAAACAGCGATGTCATCAATCCAATCAATGGAAGAACCTCCCAGAAACAAGCTACTCGTCGAGTCAAATCTAGCAAGGACTTGTGAGAATAATGACGGTGATTGTGTGATCTCACGAAGCTCAGATACAGATAGGTCACTGAACCGTTCTATGGACCAAAAACGCCCGAACGAAGTACAAGAAACAAATCAAAACAAGTGTCAGGGAATTGTAAGAGAGGTGGAAATGATATCGGCTAGCATAGAAACAGTAGCCACTGAGCTTTTGGATGACGGAAAATGGGAAACGAGGTCCAAGTCTGCTACCAACTTGACACAAAGCCGACGTCATGCTCAACCACGCCACGGAGATACCTTGATTAGTCAATCTGACCACAGCAGTCGATCATGCATCGGAAACGACGAGCCTGGTCCCGGTTCTGAGAGCTCCGGTATAACGAGAGCAGCTACATCAAAACACAGTGGCCCAGTTTCCGCCAAACCCCTTCTGCGCCACGATAGCCAACAGGTGCAAGACCACACCGCGGAGCATCAAAGAATGACACCAAGAAAGAGTATTGTCGATATAAATGGAAGCCCGCGACTCCTATCACATATGGAGAATAAAATTATAATTTCTGATGGTACAGTACATCGCGAAAGCCAATCTCGGCAGCTGACACAAAATGAAAAGCAAGTTCCCGCTAGGAGCATTGATGATGAGTCTGGCTACGATGGAGGTATCGAAGAGAGTTTCGTTGAAGTGCCTGGTACTAAAAGTAATCTGGCTCACACTGCGTATGGTGAGAGCTCTGGTATGCGTATTAAAAGTCCGTTTGCACAAGGACCCAGTTTACCCAGGAACCGTGAAGACCGGACAAGGGGCATGCACCGAGATCGTTTTAGAGCAGCCTCAGTGCCTCATAGGCAACACATACGAATCGATATTGCAGGCCAGGATCTATACCAATCTCCGTCGCAAGGAGAGCTAGCCTCTATCGATTCTAACTGGAATACAACGGTAATATCGAGCAGCCGCGGCAGAAGCCTCAAACAGACCAAGGGAGATACAACTCTACAAGCACTCCAAAGGTCTACGCAGGAGATGTTACTCGACTCTAGTGAGGTGAGTCATATGGTGCATGATAGATATTGGACCTAGTGCATTTGCTAATCGAGTGGAGCGTCTTACGCGCGGACTGGAGACTGAGAAACAAACAGTCAATGATGTCTTGGAGACATATCGCCGGCAGTGCCACCGCGTGCTGGATCAACTTTTCAAGGCACAAGAAGAACGAATAAACCTATGCAAGCAGCAGATGGACATAATCAGAGACCACCATGCAAATGTCTGTCAGGAGATAATCCATCGCTTGGAAGCGACGGAGCGGTGTGCTCGGAAGAGGACAAACTCGCACTTAAGCCCAGAAGGAAGTAAGGGGAAAAAGCACAAGAGCGCTTGAAGGTAGCTGTCTTCTCAGGGTGTGCAGGCTGCCGCACGCATGTCCCGAAAGAGTTGTTGCTGCTCGCTAGATTGGCAAATTTATCATTATATTGGAAAGAGAACAGTGTAAATCCTTGATAGCCATTATTACCACCCTGAAGGGAGGTTGTGAACCCAAATGGGAGCTCTGCATTCCACGTAGGTTGTACTGTGCGATACCTCAGAGGGATATCGACCCTGATACCTAGTACATTGTAGACGCTCCACCCGTTGGATATGCGGAATTAGAGTTGATGTAGGCGGAGTCCAACGGCGAATGACGATCCAGCCAATGGGGTTGACCAACCTGAGGCATGCACTAGGGTCCGATCGACCGGATTCACGTGCGACACAGTGACCGATGAGGCAAGTATGACTCGCCACGGGCGCCGACATAGGAGTTGTTACCCAAGAAAATATGATCCTTCAAAATCATATTTTTTTTTTCTGAACTCCCTTGTTTTGTTGTCATACCCTTCTAAGATACCCCGTTCGGAGTTTCATTGCTTCGGGCTCTTGTTCTTTTTCCTCACTTATTCCGAGATATTAATACCGTTGGTCTTCTCAGAGTGCCCCTCTACCCCTCACAATTGATCTCTGCAAATCTTCCCCCGCCGCCCACCATGTCTGTGAGTTAATTCTCCGCCACGATTATACCAAATTGTCTGAATAGCTACTAACCTAGTGGCACAGTTCTTCATCGAAAATTCTAATGTAGGGGATACCAACCATTTGGAGGACTCGAGAAGTAAGCCAATCCCCTGATTGCGCAGTATGAAGTCGCATCACTTGCTAACCGTACGCAGTTCGAGGATACAACCCTCTGACTCCCCCCAACCTTCTCCAACATGAGATCGCTATGACAGAGGCCTCCAGGCAGACGGTCTTGCAAGCCCGTCAGGAGGCTAGCGCAGTCGTTCATGGCACCGACACCGACAAGCGCCGTTTGCTGGTCGTGGTGGGACCCTGCTCGATTCACGATCCGGACATGGCCCTTGAATACTGCGACCGTCTCTTAAAACTGAAGGAGAAATATCAGGATGAGCTTTTGATTGTCATGCGTGCCTACCTGGAGAAGCCCCGTACCACCGTTGGCTGGAAGGGTCTCATCAACGACCCCGATATCGACAATAGCTTCAAGATCAACAAGGGTCTGCGCACCTCTCGTCAACTCTTCGTCGATCTGACAAACAAGGGCATGCCCATTGCTAGCGAGATGCTGGATACCATCTCCCCGCAGTTCCTGGCTGACTGTCTCTCCGTTGGTGCGGTTGGCGCGCGGACGACCGAGTCCCAGGTCCACCGTGAGCTGGCTTCTGGTCTTTCCTTCCCCGTTGGATTCAAGAACGGCACCGATGGCTCTTTGGATGTTGCAGTGGATGCCATTGGCTCGGTCAAGCACCCCCACCACTTCCTCTCCGTCACTAAGCCCGGTGTTGTCTCCATCGTCGGCACCGTGGGTAACCCCGACTGCTTCGTCATCCTCCGTGGTGGAAAGAAGGGCCCCAACTACGATGCTGAGAGCATCGCCGAGGCCAAGGCCAAGCTTTCTGCGCAGGGCATGGAGCCCCGTCTCATGGTGGACTGCAGCCACGGTAACTCGCAGAAGAACCACAAGAACCAGCCCAAGGTGGCCGCTGTGCTCGCGGAGCAGATCGCTGCGGGTGAGACCGCGATTATGGGTGTTATGATTGAGAGTAACATCAACGAGGGTATGCTTTCCATTTCAGTTATGAGTGCTGGAATCTTATCGCTAACTGTTATCTTATAGGTAACCAGAAGGTCCCGCCTGAGGGTAAGGCCGGCCTCAAGTACGGTGTCAGTATCACCGATGCTTGTATCCACTGGGAGGACACAGAGGCTGTGCTTGAGAACCTCGCCCAGGCCGTCCGTACTCGGAAAGAGAAGCTGGCGGTCAATGGCGCTTCCAACTAGATCCACACAAAAAGCTAAATTTTCGACTTAATCTTTCTAACTGCTTGATTGACCGAGCAGAGCTTGCATTCTGAGCCATATTCTTCCGGTGTTGGAAAACGGGTTGGGCCATGATAGCGTTCTGTGAATAAAAGTACGATTTCGGTTTCAATACATGTTGATATACCATTGAACGAAGAACACTTTTCCATTGTAATCAGCTACGAGTCCATCCGCCCTACAAGAATAAGCATAAATAATTTGACGATCCGGCTGCTAACTGGGGGTAGATCAGACTAGCTAATAATAGTAGTATTGTGTATTCTACGTTGTATGTACTTAGCCCCGACATCTATTACCCTAGAAATCAAAATATCCACCAGATAGTATTCCTCTCCACTCCACCCTGGCACAGTTGCTATAGAGAAAACTCCAGATATCTCAACGCCATAATAATATCCAAATACCCCTATTACCCTCCCAAAGCGGAAATCCCAGATTACATACCCAACGACAAAGGAACTAGTCTCTGTATTTGCCCTCACCTGCAGCACAAGACTAACAATAACGTACAAATTCCAAATCCTCCTAACCTCCCTGGTTCGTCCTCTGTACGAACAACCCAAACACCCCAAACCCAACGCAACCCCCCGTTTTTTGTTTTCTTGAAAAAAGAAAAAAAAAAAAAGTCGGATTCATCCACCTATCTCTAGAAGGCTACTACAGCCTCAACTTCCTTACCCTCCCCTCAAAAATCACACTCCTAGCAGCCCCCCTAGAATGAATACACCGTCTCCAGCTCCCGCTATCTAATTCTCAATACTTTCGTCCTAGGTATGGAATCCATCACCGCATTCATCTGGGGCCTGGCCTCCTTTCTCCTCCCCTGCCTCACCGCCTCCAACCATGAGCTGAGGTATCCGGTCCAGGGCATCGTGTGCCTGGACTAGCTGTACAGACGTGTTGTATTATGCGAATGCGGGCTTTAATTCTGTGGTTTTTGGATGTGTTGGGCTCGGATGGGGCTAACTTCTGGTTGGGGGTAGGGTTGTTGTTTGTGGACGGGCGATTGGGGATGTGAAGGTGAGGGATGGGAGGAGGAAGATGTTGGGTTTGGATTGGTTTGAATTGTTGGGTTATGTTGTGTTTTTATAAGGGGGTATAGAGAGTTCTGGATGTGAGCTATTCTAAGTGCATGGTTCTCTAGATGCAACCTCAAAGAATATAGAGAATGTTTATAACGATATTTTCTATGGTTATGCGCATGTGTGCTCAGTAGTATGAATGCCAATAACAATCAATAGCATATCGATGGCTGTCATTCTTGGTCTAGGGGTTTATTTTGGGGGGCATATCGTATAACTGTCGCTAGAGTCTAAGAAGAAAACTAAACCAGTTTTTGCAAAATTGTATCGAGCTGATTATATAGATTCTTCCCAAAATAAAAAGACTTGTTTGTGGCTCGTTGTTTTTAAGCATAAGTACATTCGCTCGCTACCGATCTGTCGGCTGACTCTGGGATACCGAAGTCGACAATGCGCGCTGCGAAAGATATTCGCCGTTTGGTGGCTGCATTGCTAGTCGTAGTCTGGTGGATGTTCTGTAAATCCGATAGATTTTCTCCATCAAGTGTCGGATCGTGAGATTGGTAAGTGGTAGACTTTGGTTCACCGAAATCTCCTAGTGTCTCGATGTGCTTTCGTTTGCGCGACGACAATGGAGGTGACAAGCTGATATAACTCCGCTGGAGCATCTCAGCTGAAGCGACGCTGCCATCAGCTCCAATACACAACGACTTGTAAGGAATATCGGCGGCTTGCTGGGTGCTACACGTGAAGGTGTCTATGTCAAAGATGTTCGTTTGACCGGATGCAGCAAACGCCCAAATTCGAGCGCCACCGTGGGCAGCTTGTAAGGACAACTCGACCACATTGTCCATCTGCCCAATTTCCTTCCCGTAGATTTTGAATGGCCACATCATAGCTGTCGGCCTGTAGCTCACATTAAGGAGGAAGTCCCAGTCGCCGTTTTGATTCGGTGCGAGACTTCCACGACCATTTCGCGACCTTTCGCTGTCGAGAAACCAATCTCGTGCTAGATCACTATCACCCATGACATTATCTCCTTGTCTTTCACGTTCTATTTGAATCACATTGAAGACATCCAGCGGGACGGAGTATAAGACAATCCGGTCTCCATAGGCAGCTACCACCCGCAGGCCCCAGTTCAAGTCCGAACCAGCTGCAAACACCGTAGGCGCTAATCCCTCTTTTACAGCTCCCGACGGACTTTTTCCAATGGTGGGATACAGATAAGAGCTCTCGTCAGACTAGTAGGACCACCGAAAGGAGCATCGGAACCTATACAAAGCAGACTAGTGCGCGGTTCGATGAACAGGAAATGTAAACCATCTTTGATAGGAACAGTTCTGTAGTGGTGGCCATGTGTCGCCCTCACTAATCCGAGAGTGCTAGTTTCTCCGGAACTCCACTGAGCAAAAGATTGGATATCGGCCAAAATATGAAAAGGACAAGCTGCCCGTTGTTCACCAGATCGTGCATTGTGACATTTACAACCTGGTAATCCCGGACCAGCAAGGGATGAGATGAGCCGCAGTTCTGTAGGCGTCTCTGATCGACGAGGCAGGAAGTGCAGGATTTCCGATGGCTGCGACATAGCAAGGCGTTTTCGGCAATCTTGTTTCGTCTTTGCGTCAATCCAACGCAGCTCAATACAAGAACCAGAGCCGAATGCCACGCACTGACGTCCGGGACAGACAGACACACTGCGAGGTGGGTCTTCCGCAGAACCTACATCTTGATAGTAATTAAGGGAAGTAATTTCCATGGGTTGTATAGAGCCGTCTATTATGTCGGAGGTGAAACCAGCGGATTGTAAGAGACTTGGTCGAGCAGCGTCAGAAGGTACCAAGTCGCACATCAACCCTGAACGGTTACGGAATAGCGCCGCTACCACGAGTCTGGGAGTACTAGTATCAATCGTAGCAGACATCACTTCAGCGGGACAAGTAATGATGGTAATGGGAGCAACATCCGCGTTTTTAGGCACAGACGGAGGGAAGGGACTCTCATGGTTCCGGCCAAGCAGACGATAAACGTAGATTTTGCATCTGCTGGTTATTAGTAAATAATTGCCGCAATCGCTGAGACAGAACTTGGACACAGCTACGGCACCATTCTGGTTGACGCTGAAATTCGTGGAAAACGAGCATGATGACGCCCGGGTGGAATCCTGCCTTTGGGATAGTTTCGAAAAGTCAACGACCGCGGTTATTAAGAAACCAGCCCTCTCCACGTTCACCTTTCGGCCGGAAAGGATACATTCTGTGGCGAAACGCCGGCTCATCTTCCACACAGTGCTCTCTTTGTGGTGTTCTAAACCCTGACGTTGCATCAGGCAGTCCCGCTGCCAGGAATTCCACCAGCCTGCGCGTTTGAGCATACTTTCCAGAAGCCGCTCATTTAGGCTCACTTTCATCCACTGGGAGCACGTCCGTCGAGCATTATCAAAATCATGAGGGGCCAACATGAAGAATATTTGCAGCAATATTTCAGGCGGTACAATATTCGCGGCAGGGCGAGAAACAGGCATTGCCTTGTCAACTGTTCGAGACCAAGACCTGCAGGTTAGGCGTAAAGAGTGATGGGTTTCACGAGGGATAAAATCGAGTAGCCTTTTAGTCACAATTCGCGGAAGTATAAGCCCCTGTGAGATACTCTGGGGTTTGAGATCACTTTCTGACCTCAAACCAGAGCAAAATACCGAATCCAAATGCGAAGCGTTAATTGAACCCGACGCAATTTTATTGACGGCTCGCGCATCACCAGGGAAGTCATTCTCAAACATAAAGTCAGGACCCATGTCGGGCAACGTCAATGCGATGGTTTTTATGGATTGTAATGCAAGACTAAGCGGTTTCGACCGGATGTATAACTGAGTGCAACTTGAATGAACGAAAAGAATTGGCGTTTGAGTGAAAGTAGAGACGGAAAATGATTAGAAGTAGTAAACAAGTCTATCCTTGCCCTTATGAATTTGGAAAATATATCATATCGATGAATGCGGCTTTCACCGTGATAAGCGATTGAGCTGCTCCGTTGAAGTTTGCTCACTGATAGCCATGCAGTGTCAATTGCGGACCTGCACCGTTGGCCAGCTATTCCAGGTTTCGTTATGGCTAGCCTCTCTTTCCTATTCCATAGATGTACGGTTCCTCCAAGCGCACTGTGGACAAGGTAGGAAATGAATGCACTAGTCCAGGAGATGTGAGGCGAAAATACCGGATGGTCTTATAGCTGTGGACGAAAGGAGAAGCCGAGGAATGTATGGAAGAGACAGTGTTGACAACTCAGGACACCGGAAGCAAAGCCATACGGGCACTGTTCCATTTTATCGCCTCCTAAAACTCCATGAATGGCATTTTTACCGCCCACAATAGCCGTCTTGACGTCGATATAGGGTGTATCCTCCTGTCTTGAACCTCCTCAACCAAGAGCGGTGACGAAGAGTGGGCCCAATTTTGGGGAAGCTCCATGGTTGGATGGGAACTCCGCAATAATCAGCCATAGCGAGGGGCGAGGAAGCAGAAACTTCAGTGTGGTTATCGATTGGGTTCATGAAGATTACCATCACCCATGGAAGTTTGCGAGGATAAGCCGGTGGTGCCGCCGACTGGGCGTTGGAGCAAGTGGAGATGAACAGACAGCGTGAACGAGTCAGAAGTTAGAACGAACATCGATGGCTTCCGGGCGGAGATCCGAGGCGAGGATCATAAGCGGGTCTCTCAAGAAAGGCGACAATTATCAAGTGGTCGATGTCGATCTTTTGTGTGATGCCTGCATGATGATGAAGCCGTTGCATTCCTCGCCTGGCATTCACGGAAGTAATAGAAATCATGAATACTACGTAGAATAAGAAAAGATTCGATCGCAACCACGTGCCAGTCAAGGTGAGGTGCGCCACACAACGTCATCGGCTGGATGCAGTACATCGACCTAACTTGTACTCTACAGCATTAAGAAGGAATACGGAGAGTTCCAATCTAGATATCAAAAAATAACAAGTGCAACATTGAAAGACTGTATGTAGTATGTGAGCATTGTCGGCCACTGTACAAAAAATAAAATAAATAAAGATGAGAAAAAAAGAAAAGACCAAAGCTGCATTGATTGCCGGGTATGGCTTCTCACTCCGAACAGCAATGATCAGGTAATAGTGATCAATCCGGGAGCGGTATATTCAAATAGATGCTGGCGTATATGGTGAGACAATAGGCAGCGGAAACATGAAGCAAAATAAGAACAAGACAGAGGTGATATTAATAGTAGGAGGGCATGGCATGGCGTCGTATATCATAATATACTCGGGGCATTGAAAGCATTGATATTAACAAAGGGTATAATATCTATGATGAACAAAAGTGAAACAAACAAATACTAGTAAATAGCGGAAAGCTTGCAGGAAGAACGAGATGGGAGGGGGTGTAGAGTGGTTGGGTACCCTGGACCACACAATGCATGGTCTGGTGTTTCATGTACCTCATATAGACCCAGGGTATTCGCCGACGTTGTGGCCAGGAAGCCAGGCGCCATCGAGAGGCATAATGAGACTGGGATTGACATATTTGTTCAGCCTGACTTCTACTCCTTGCCTACCAATTTGGATTGGCAGGGCGTCACGATCGAGGCCGGATGGAGAAGAAAAGGATGAAGGTGAAGGGGAAAGGTTTCCACCGGCATCGCGGTCAATACTCTTCAAGGCAATGAACTTCATCAGAGGCTCATAGCTTCGAGAGAAGAAGTAGCTGAACCACACCGTTGCGCCCAACAGGGGCACAAGGATCAAGGAACGCGTGATAGCTGTGCGCAGTGCGAATACCCCTATCATCGCAACTTGGAACACCATCAAGCCTACCAGGACTCGACTGCATATCATTGGCCATGCACGTCCGGTAGAATGCTGCTGATGGTCCATCGCATACAGGAGCTGGTACTTGTAAATGAAGTTCCCGATGGCAAAGTATACCAGTCCAAACAGACAGATCAACCAAGAGCTTGGAAACACGCTATACACCACACAAATGATTAAGATGAGGATCGTCTGCGGGATCGAGTACCCGTAACTGAAAGTAGGTGGCGTAGACAGTTCGGCATACTCTCGAGGTGTCTTAGCTTAAAGAAGTTGATGGGGTACATTGCAACGCTCCCAAACTCCAACAGTCGGAAGGGAAACATTCCCACACCTTGTAGGACTATAAGATTGATGTAAAATGGTGCAAAGTTTTCAAGCGAATTCGCCAGCGCAAACGCGATGGTAGTGGCATCCTGAAACGCATCACGAAGATGCTTGAATAGTTCGTAGAATGTCGTTGCCGTTCCGAAGACCGTAAAAACAAGGAAAAGGTTGAAGAAAGAGAAGAAGAAGTTCTTGGAAATGACGGACAATTCAACGTCACCACGCGATGTCATTCCCTGATGGTTTGAGAGCCCTGGTCGGACAAACAGTTAGCACGTCATCGGTGACTAGGCCTTTCAGCTAGTTTGACTTACAATTATATAGATAAGGGACAGCAATAGTCATCAACGAGAGAACTAAAGTCGGAAGACCGGTTTGGACGAGGGACTTCGCAATAGGGTTGCGAGCCAGCGTCTCGGCTAGTTGTGGGAATACCTTGTGTAGCGTCTCCAGTTCCAGAAGATACGCAAGAGGAACAAGGAGTACCGACCAGAACACGGTCAAGAAGCCAATGACGCCCGTGATGGACCAGGATTGCATCATTCGCCTCGAACGTGGCAAGTATGTATTCTTCCACACGACATCAGCCGGCGCCGGTGCCAACCGGGCAAGCAACTGCATAGGGTGAGGATCGAGGATGGCCTGAACAACCATCTGAGAGGCAAAAATTGACTCCATGGTCACAAATGCTAACTCAGTAGGGGGATACTGCTTCTGGCGCGCCACTCGGATCTCTTCATCAATCCTCCGCAGCTTTTCTTCATAATAGTCTATCGCATCAACGCTCTTATACCGTAGCTTTAACGGTCCGTACCACAAGCGAATCGTGGGACGTTGGTGTGTGTAGTCCGCAATGTGGTCTCGTCCACTCTCTGAAAGAAGCTGTATGCGCTCGCTGTCATCTTCGGAGAACAGGCTCGAACCACGCGGCTGATGATGTGCCAGCGGTAACGTGCTAACATTTTCGGTCTGTCGTTTGTATCCGACGTGCTTCGTCCACGCTCGTTCAAGATTCCGTAATATTTGCAATCGCTCGTCGACGAGGTGGTCTAACTCTCGCCAATCCCGGCATAAAGTAACACTCTCAACTTTTCCAACCTGAAGACCCTCCACGAATTCAATGATCTTCTCTTCTGATGCCATGTCCTGGGGAATACCTGAGAGGCGGATAGTCCGGTCGGTGGTGCTAGTCTGACTGCCGAGATACTTCTGTCTGATACGAATGATTTTGTTTGTCTCCTGGAGTAGCATATAGACCGCTAATCCGGTGAATATGTATGTGAAGACCACGTACATCCACAAATAGTTCGGGTCAGTCACGGGCTTCTTGTCCTTGTTCCCACCGAGAGCATTATCATCGTTGTCATCCCAACCTGGGATCCCCCTTTTCCCGGTATACTTGTAATGGATCGGAAGTATGATAACCACGGCGAACATGAAGACAGCTGACAAGAATCGGATCGCAAACTTGAAAAACGACAAGAACTACACCATCGGATGTCAGAGTTAGTGCTTGGTTGACCCACTTGTGCATGGAATGCAACGAAACTTACAACAAACGCATCCAAGCCCGCAGAGTGCAAAACTTCCTCTTCAGTTACCCTGTATAGCACTGGTATCCACCCAAAAAAGCTATCAGGAAGCTCCGGTAAGTGTGAAGCTGCGCAGCGTTGTCGTCTTCGTGCGGCGTACAGCTCCGTCCATTTCGGTCGCAGGACCTACACAACATAGATTCGTTAGAGATTATTGCATGTATAGCTTACGAGATGTAAGGCGTACACAGAAAGATAAGAAGGCACTTAGTCCCAATGTGAAGCTAATAATCAGCTGGGTATACAGATCACGTTGCCCTTTTGCTTGGTCACCCCATGTTGGCTCATGGACGCCCCCAGGCTTGTCACTTTTAACTGCAGTGGTTATTATGGCTGCCGCAGCAGCCTCTGTCAGAGACATGTGTTAAGAAGTAAAGTCCCGTTGTTAAGTCTCCTAGGCGACAC
This sequence comes from Aspergillus nomiae NRRL 13137, assembly GCF_001204775.2. NCBI lineage: Eukaryota > Fungi > Ascomycota > Eurotiomycetes > Eurotiales > Aspergillaceae > Aspergillus > Aspergillus nomiae. The sequence continues at coordinate 36,817 of NW_015378149.1, read as the reverse complement.
AGTTTTCGTCAATGCATATGGGAAGAGTTCGGCACTTTCACGGTACAGATGCGCAAGCCAAAACAACTGACGTCAGGGTGGGTTCTCGCGTGATGGGTACACCGCGTCGCTGGCCAAATGACCTTCTTTATATGAGAGCTGTCCTAGTAATTTTCGCAACGGAGAGTCGCCTCTGTCTAATACCTCAGAAAAGTGTGCGGTAGATTCTGCGGACTCGATTGTGCTCAAACTTCAATAAGCTCTTTGGCGATTCCAAAAATGGCAAGCTAAAAGATGAGTTGTGCGATAAGCTGACTCATCCTGAAGTTATGTCGGCCTTGGCAGGCACTATGCAAACTATGCGATACCAACGAATCCATGATAGCTGCTAGACAAGACAAAATGGAAGGTAGTAATTCTACGACAAGTCATATCCTCAATGAGCACCCTAATCTAGTATATACGTGTATACTCATCTATAGTTCCATTGTATAGAGCGAACCCTTGCTTCTATGATGTTTTCGTGGCATATCTTGAAGCGTCGTAATAAAGATCTAGCAAGCACGCTGCCGACCATGCTTGCGTGGGCGACTATCATTGAAAAACGCATTGTTAGCAATCCGAGTCATGTCATTATATTTGAGAAGTGGAAGGAATGGCGTACAGAGTCAGAACAGTGTGCACCGTCTTTATTTGTCAATTCTGTGAGGCCCTTCCAAGGGCTTTCTCTGAGTGCTCGCTTGCACCCTTCTAAGCGACGAGTTACCTGCTGATAAGTTTCTATTTGTCCCTCTGGCGTTGTTCTGCGAGCTAGATCAAAGTGTAAGAAGGCACGAAGAAAATATCCTCGCTGCCACACCCATTCGGGCCCCTGGTGATAATTTCTGCCTTTGGAAGTGGTAAAGTCCGTAGAGTCCTCTGAATTGTTATAGTTGGGACGATAGTTGAGATCGGATGGGTCGAGGGTAGCCATACCAACAGGACCAAGAAGAATTGAGTCTGCAAGCGCAAGTGCTGTTAGAGCTTTGGAGGGATCAAAGAGATCCGGTGACACAGTCATGGCAATAGGGAAATTGGACCGAAGTTGGTAGTCTTCATAGGGCTTGCCGGATTTATACAAATCCTTGTAGATGCCACGGCGGTTGACAATCTTTGCATCAACATCATATCCACTGTCTTCATCAGATCTCACGGGAACGTAATAACAGCGCTCGAAACTGTTCTTGATCTTGGCGGCCCAATCCTTGAACGTAACTGATCTGCCATCTCCAATATGTACCCCTTCGTGCGGGTAAAGTCCCTGTTCATATAGCTTCCCCACCCAAGTCAAAGCACTGTAGAGAAGCCCAGTAATTTCAATGGCTGCGCCATCACGAGGGGTACCAGGAAATCCTTTGTTTCCGGCTTTCTCACTCTCCCCCATCTTGTCTTGCCAGGTCCCACAATTGAACTGGCTACCGCCAAATATCAGACCTGTCTCCCAGTCAACATTGACGTCGATTTGAAAACCCTCAGGCTTCATTTGCATATCAAGCCCAGGGCCAGCGTTATACTCTTTGAATGACAGCCCTTGAGCATGTCGTTGAAAAACCTCCTGGATGACCTCCGTTATCGTTGAATGCCGAGAGTATGCACGAGGGTCGTCGAAGGGGAACCATGTATCATCGTACGGCAGAAACCTCCTGGGAACTTTCTCGCTGAGGAGCTGTATACCATTTGGAACCATTGTGGTATAATCTTGAATAGCCTGGAGGAAGAACCATACAGAATCTCGAGAATTGTAACGAGGAAGCTTTCCGCTGCTCAACAGATTAGGGATCATCCCGTGTTTGAGGACGCTAGCAAACGCGAGAATATGCTCTTTGGCATCATCAAACCGGCCAGTACAGAGGAGCAAGCCTCGAAGAGATATGAAAACGTCTCTTCCCCAGCATCTAGCCCAGTCCACAGCAAAATGGGGCAGGCCGGCCGCAAGACTTGACACTCGTTTCGTAGGCCATAGAGATGCGGATTTTACGTATCCAGTTTGTTGGACGCTGACCATGCCCAGTTGATGCACAAACTCTTGTCCTTTTTGTATATTCCCTCCTAGAAGCCGAATGCCCTGCTTCCATGCAGCGTTGTACGCGACTTGGAGAACAATGGCAAAATACCGTGGGAGGAGAAAGCTGGGTAGTCCACGAACGGCATTGAATTTGTCCCGTAACCAGGACGCCGGGTCGCTTAGAGCATTGTACCCGTCTTTTTGTGCCACCTTCTCCAAACGCTCTATGATATAATCAAGGGCCCACTGGCCTTGCCGGAGATGAGCACAGAGTGGATGTCCTAGTTCGTTGTATCGAATGATGGTCTCCAGGACGCTCCACCATCCCTGAAGGCCTGCATAGACCAACGGCCCATGATTGGGTATGGCATATACTCCGTCCTGACCGTCACTGGAATCCCTTTCTTCGGCTTCACAGCGGTAGAGCACAAAGTTAAGGTCAACTAAACTGAGCTTTGAGAATGCCTGATCTGCACCTTCAGTAATGTAAAGATCCAGCCCTGTGGAATGCTCAGCTGCCGGGATGGACGTTTCGAAGAGGGCAATTGACCCCGCTATAAAGGAGTCCAGAACAGAAATGATGGTATCATGACCGTGTTCCTCAACTCTAACTGCGTTAGTCTCTCGAACTCTGCTAGGTAATCCCCGTAAGAATTCCTTATCCGCCAGGACTTTTGCTATGGAGTTTTCTCCTGCTTCAACTTCCAACATCCATGCCCCAAGTGGTTTGACTCGCGTTCCGGTGAGGTGAGTTGGTGCTAGGATGGGATGGCCATCCTGGCCCGGGAAAGAGGTATGTGCTATCAAAAATATGCCCCTTCGTGTCTTAGGGTGAACTCTATGGACTGTAATGTACTCTCCATCATGGTGAATATGTGTCTCATCGTATCCATCGGCTCCCATCATAGTGTGAAGCTCATTTAGGATCTTCTTGACGCTCCCAATGCCGCCCTCAGAAGCCAACTCCCCCTTAGAGGGTCCTGAAAACGATGAGGTATACAACCGTGTCTCGTGAACGAGATCAACTAATTTTGGATATACTTCATCATAGCCCATGACGCTTCCAGTAGCCGAGGCGCACATTGAAACTAATGCAGCATTGGGTAACGTATCTACCGCTGTTCGCTTTTGCGCCGGCATTTCATTATCGTGTGTACAATCCATGAAGAGAGCTTGGACAGGATACGGGCGTATGTGAGAAATGGCTTCTTCCTGGTTATCAGCACTTGCAGAGGCTATAGCGTGACTGCTCCCTGCAGTAGGCAAGTCAAGGTCAAAGCTGCCAATGGGGCGTCCTCCATGGCGGTGTACAAGACGACTTAGTTCCCCGGTGCTCCAAGCCTGCATGGCCTCTCGAATGAGTGCATTAATGCCTAGTCTCTTGACGAAAACATAATCAGCTTCTTCGGAGCCCGTGAAGAGCTCAGCGAAAACTGTCAAATTGGGTCGAACTTTTCGTGCCTCATCTAGCAGGTACTCTGCGACTCCTAATGGCGTTGAGTGGCAATTGTCAATCCGAAATCCCGAAAAATACTTAGCCATCAGACGAGTGTATTTAGTCATGAACTCCCAAAGAAATGGGCTGTCTTCAGGGCAGTTGCCATATCTTAGCTTCACACAATCCCCCCACACAATGACTTCTCGTCTCAAATAGGCTTTTGAGTCCGGTCCAGCGTTATCCCGCAACGCGTCGGCATTCCATATCCACCCGTTATTCACAAGCGCAAGTGCCGTCGATTTGTGCTGCTTCGTAACTTCGTTGACGGGCAGTCTTGTAAAATATGTCTCAATAAGCGGGCTCTCTTTCGTGACAGAACCAAGCTTGGGTCCATGATCATCTATTCTTAGGTATTTGATGCGATTGAAGACTTGCTCCATTATTTCGGATACGTCTGCGTCGTATTCTGTGTAAAAGGGCAGGTTCACTTCATCGAGCAATTGAGTGAACCTGCTCTCTGCTTCCTCATGGTTGGAATCTACTGGACCAAGCAGAGCAGTTAAAATGGCCGCACCGAGGTGGTCATCGACTGCTCGAGTAAACCTTCCAAGTATGCTTTTGGATGTTGGGATTGCGTGCTCACGGATGAAGCTTGCCTGATCCTTAAGAGTTAGGTTCTTGAAATCCTTCAGAGCAAACCGTGACCATTGATCGCTTTCCAAATCGATCTCTGGAGACTTGGCCCATTGGTCAACGATCCTTCGGGTGTCCGCTTTAACATTAACAACGTAGTACTCCCATAGCCTCAAGCTGCCGATAACACGTTCACGCATTACGTTCATCACAACAATCAGATCGTCGGCAGTCTTAAATTCCGTTGGAAGACCCAGGGTTTGAAGGTCTTCTCCAAACTGCAACAAAGCAGTGTCGAGCTCCAATGCCGCCTCAAGCCATGGGGCCGTCTCAACGCTATAACCAGCCTCAGGGTGCTCCTCAAGCCATTTGCTGTTATTAGCAGTATGGTTCCATACAACATCTGTTAGTGACAAGAGCCCATGGTCTACTTCCATCTTGTTAACCATTTGAGCTATATCATTCTCCCCCTTGGGGAATAGGGTCTCATCGAACTGTAGTTGATCAAAAATACTGTAGGGGGAATTCGAGGCTCCGCGTTTCATCAAGGGCGTAAAATGGACCATATTGTACTTGCGCTGGCTGATTCCATTTAAATGATTTTCCCAATCCGTTGGGTATGCGCCCATGAACTTAGAGATCACGGAGAATATTGAAAGAGCGTTGAGAGGAAGATCACGGCCACCAAGAGTTAGTCTTGGTGCAACATCAATATAGTGCGTTGGGGTCTTGACCGGTTCGGACGTCTCAACCGGAGCAACGGAGAAGTCTGGAAGTGGAGAATAGGCAGTATAAAACGCGAAGGATCCTGGGGAAGTGATTGGAATATCGATCTGGATGTTCTTGTTGAAGTCTGGATGTAACCTACTTCTGCCTCAACAACTGAAAAGCCAATAAGTCAGAGAGAGGGATCGCTTTACCTGAAACTCCGGAATTCCGAGCGTTTGAAGGGCTCCCCGTCCTCCGGGACATTCACCCACAGCATTCCTTCCCTACAGATCGAGCTGCTGCCTTCGATAACGAAGCGAAGCGAGTATGGAGGATTGGTGGGTGGAGGAAGGTAGATATAGCCCCCGGGCACATCTGGGGAGCCATCGTCTTTCAGTGGAAGAAGATAGACCTGGCGTGGAGCAGGCATTGTTATTTGATCAAGTTATCCAGAGGATGAGCGCCAGTGCACCAAATGCGCGGTGGAAACGAAAACAGGAAGGAAAAACAGAAACTAGCTGGCAAGCTGTGACGCAGGTCTGGATGCTTGAGCCCAGTTGGAGGCGGGGATAGTATCGGCCCGGCCGATGGAGTTGTTGATGATCGCTAGAGATACGCTGATCTAGCCAATGTACAGGAGAATGAAGAGTGAGGTTTTGACGGAGGAAGAAAACCAAAATTAAACACGGGCAATACAAACAAAGCCAGCTTTTCAGGTTTCTCATTTATGTTCCTGGGCGCTTTCGGACCCCGCAGGAGGTCTGACATCATGGAACGGTGCAAAGGCCTCGACCACAGAAGTAACCTTGGACCTCCGGGCTAGTAACGTGTCCAAGAAACCCAATTTTAGTATCAGGAGAAAAGTCAATCCAGAATAGCCAACACACACAAACACACACACAATCAGAATGGATCATCCTTCGTTTTCAAAAAGGCATAACGTAAATCTGGGAATTGCTCTCTATAGTCACTAGTCTATGTGCATTTATAACATCCATACCCAAAAACATGAGAAAAGACCTACCGACAAGTCTCAAGACGTAAATAATTATAAAAGAAATATGAGGAGCAGGCATCGTTGCATCCTGCCACCTCACAATTTGGCTAAGACTGCCTGACTCGCGCCACCACCATTCACTCCTTGCGATTCATGCGAAATAGATTCCGGCTTGCTGTAACGAAAAGAAAACAGATACCCGCGAATTAATAACCGAAATAGAAAATCATGGGAGACAAAGCATCAGGTCCTATTTACCGCTCAATATAAGAAGGGATATCCTCAACAGACATAGTGCCTTCCAGAATTCCTACGAGAAGTCAGCGACATGGTCTTGACACGCAAAAAGGTTGGCACTCACTATAGACGGCCGTCAACAAGGGGTATTCGTCTTCAACGCCTTGGTTCTTCAAGAATTTGTTCACTTCGAGCGCAGTCAAAGTGCCCTGGAGTTTCTGGCCGTTGAGCTCCGTCTCTTCGACCTTTCCGATCGGCTGCTTTCTTTCAATGCTCAGCTTGGCGCAACGGAAGTTGCGACCGCCACTACAGCTAGTGATCAAGTCGGCAACACCGGCACTCTCCTCGGTGAAAGTGCGAGTGTTGATAGTCGCACCGAAGAACATTTCACCGAATTTGACCATCTCCAACAGGCCGACTCGCATGACGGCAGCTTTGGCGTTGTCACCCCATCCCATGCCTTCAACCCAGCCTGCGGCGATAGCGACGACATTCTTGAGCGCACCGCCAAGGGAAACACCTGCAACGTCACTCACCACGCTGATATGGAAGTAGGGACGGTGGAAAAGCGTCTTTAGGACAGCATGGTCAATGGGAGGATACTCGGAGGGCAACGCCTGCAGTTTAACCTGAGATAGTTGTCCCGAAACGTCCTTGTGTGTGAAGTGAACCACATCCAGAGTCGATGAGGAAGGCGAGCGATTGGGCGAGGGGGCTTTCGAATCTAGATGGGGAGGATCGTAAGCAATGCTTGACTCAGACCACTTCTCCTGGGCAACCTCGCTGGCGATGTTTGCGCCGGAGAGGGCGCCACAGTAGATCCCGAGAATCTTGCCAATGGTCTCTGAGAAAAGGCTGATTCCATCTTCCCGCACATCGACACCCTTGATGCAAGAGATACCGCGCGCATATGGCAGAATCTTGCCCTTAATCTGCTCACAAGTCTTGATAATGAACTGATGAGGCAAGTTGAAAACAAGGATAGTGCTGTCCTTAACGGAATCCTCCAATGAGGGATTGGCGTGCAAATTAGTAGGAAGGTTGATTCCTGGTAGATATTTGACGTTCTCATGTGTCTTGTTGATGATCTCTGTTAACTTCTGGGGACCTTGGCACAAGGGCGAAGATGGGTTATAGTGAGGGGAGGTCTTTGGAACTTCCACATTCTCTTCAAAAACCCACATCTGAACATCCTTTTCGAAAATGGCAGGGTTGCTAGCGGTATTTTCAGCGACGATCTTGGCAATAGCGGTGCCCCTTTCAAATGTCAGTGCTGTCTAATGCCAGTTACCGTTGTCTCTCAGCGCACTTACCAGTTTCCTGAGCCGATCACCGTGACCTTGTGTTTGCGCCGGTACGGGGTAAGAGAACTCATTTTGGCAAAACTGTCCACTGATGTAGTATATAGACGTGAAAATGAACAAGAAATGAGCCGAGTTGGGCTTGACTTTAAAGCCTTTGAGTAGATTGAAGACGACGAAAATGGAGTGGAGAGTGTCTGTTGCTGGGGAAAAACCGGGGACCGAGGTTGATCAATTGTAGTGGCAATTGAACGAAGGCAAGTCCGGCGAGATAAAAGATGTACTGGGGACAGCATCCACGTAGTGCTGCGAATAAGACACGAAAACCGTCACCAGAGTGCTCGATGTGGCTCTCTGATGTAAGTGGAAGACGATAAGGCGGGTTGAATACCCGTGAATGTGGATCTTTTTGTCCCGAGAAATTCGGAAAAAGAACGAGGGATTTTAGGGGAGAAAAAAAAAAAAAAGGGCGATCGGGTTCGGTGAGTGCTCGGATGTGTCACACTAACAAAGTAGTGTGGTGCTTTGAGTCCCGGCCAACTATCTTGTTCATGTGCCACGGCCAGTCCTCACTTTTTGATCTAAATCACTTAGGGATAGACATACCCAAGAAGGAAAAACCTCTCTTAGTCGGTCAGGAGTCACGTTGGCGGTGAGGCCAGGGGATGCCAGGGACATGACTGAGCTAGCATTCAGGCTAATCCAGAACAGGATTAGAAGCACACACCCATCGGAACCACGGGCAGAATTATTATCGTGAAGTCTCGGAGAGCCCGGCGATCTGATCAACTTTTTTCGGCACCACCGATAAAAGCCCATAATGGTAAGCCAAGCTATCTCTCACATGAAAATTGGCCATCTCTAACATCTGCATGCAAAGGCCCCTGTGAGATCAATCAAGAAGCAGCCCGCTGTGAAAATGCCGGCTTCAGGGAAAGGCGCTCTTCCCTCGACAAAGTCTAGTGCTTTCAATGATGATTTTCGGACATCTAAGAAAGACAAACGCCAAATTAAACATGCTGCCTTAATGTCCAAAATAGAGAAGAACTCTCAAAAGACCACAAAACGTCGACGGGCATCAAAGAAACTCGTTGCAAATCTTGAATCGCTTGCCGATGCCCTTCCAGAAACCGAGGTTGAAATGAACGATGCCAGCAATCAGGTGAACGTCATTAAACAGAAAACGCTGAAGCATAAACCTGGCGCTATGAAGCGTAGGCAACGATTGGAACAAACAGAAAGAGATCGTTTTGCGAAGAACATGGCACAGATGTCGACGATCGATGCGACTACTACACCAAATACAGAATCGGACAACCAGGCGGACTCTGTGTCGAACCGTTGGGCTGCATTGCGCAGTTTTATCTCGCAAACTATGGAACAGCAGCCTGTCTTCAAGGCAACGAAGTGAAAGTCCCTGTCTCCAAGAAGTCCAGTCAACCCCTCGTTGAGAACAAAGCTCCTATGTCTCGACAACAAGCCCTCCTTGCCTTAACCAAACCTACCATCAGTATTGCTTGCAGCGACTGTACATGGCAAGTAATAGCGATCAACAGCTAGGACGGTATATTGATTACAGGCCAGAGTGTGTCACCTCAATGTCGCTCCTCTTCTGTTTGGGGCACTGCAAGCTTCCAAAAAGAAACGATACGCGATTTACTAGGCCGGGCTTAAAATCGCATACCAGCTGCCAAGTTCAAGAAGTAAAATGGGAGTAAAGAATGGATAGCCCTACGCCGCAGAATATCGATACCCTTCCTTCCAGATGATCTTAGACTATGCAGTCTTGAAGGCTTCGTGGAAGCTTAGTGGATCACACCGCTGGCAATGCCCGATTTTCTTCTTAGATTCTAATAATGAATGAGATATTTAGGCAAGTTAGCATGGCTTGGTTATAGATATAGTCTCCAGCTGTGAAGGCGGATAGCGTCGGCTGATAAGCATAGATCACGTGCTGCGGGGAAAGCTATTATCTGACTCCATCTTATCTACTATCGGCAGCGTCATCATCTCAACCTCCAACTACTGTGTACAACTTAAATCTCCACACCATCGTAATAAATCACTCCTTGAGTTTTCTTATTATACTGTTCTCTACGCCTATCATTTGCGCTTATCCATTTACAAGTCATTTCCCGCCCGGTCATGCTGTGGCTGCCTCTACGGCCCAGTGCACCTCTCAGGGCGCACCACCATCTCATACTCCGTTATCGGCGCTCACCATGTTCAATCGTTCGTCTCACGCAACGTGGCTTCGCTAGCTCCTCTGTGTCTTTCCCGACACTTTCCCAATTCAATCGATCCGACTTTACAAATCAGCCCTGGAGCGGCAGCTATGAGCCTGGACTGCCGACTGCTGGGCCCTTGGGCTCTACCCCGGCTTTCGGAGCTCCCCGGATTACGCCCAAAACATTGAAGCAATACCTAGATCAGTTTGTAGTTGGACAGGATCGTGCCAAGAAGATACTCAGTGTCGCCGTGTACAATCATTATCAACGTGTGCAAGAATTACAGCGGCGTGATGAGGAAGCGGTCGAGCTGCTGGCGAAGCGCGCACGGCGCGAATCTGTTGACCGCCATCCTGTAGAAGGTAGGCCCGACAATAGCTGGAACTGCATGCTCATCTTAGTGATGCACTGACATATATAGCAGATGAATTTCCAGGCCAACAACGGACTATCCGCCCACCACTTGACTCGAGTTCGTCCTTCAACCAAACCGAGCTCACAGATTCGTCGGAAACACAGCTGGAGAAGTCCAACATCCTGCTACTGGGACCGTCTGGAGTTGGGAAGACACTCATGGCCAAAACGTTAGCTAAAGTACTATCAGTACCGTTTAGCATTTCAGATTGCACACCGTTCACGCAGGCTGGGTACATTGGAGAAGATGCTGAGGTCTGCGTTCACAGACTCCTAGCTGCAGCCAACTATGATGTAGAACAGGCAGAACGCGGTATAATTGTTCTAGATGAGGTTGATAAAATTGCTGCCGCTAAAGTCAGCCATGGCAAAGATGTCGGTGGTGAGGGAGTCCAGCAGGCCCTTTTAAAGATTATAGAAGGCACGACAGTGCAGGTGCAGGCGAAACAGGAGAAGAATGCTCCTCGCGCAGGTGGAACTCCCAATACATATCCATCAAACAGTCCCCTGGGGAACTCGCCGTATCCACCCTCCAACGGTGGGGCCATGTCCCAGAAAGGCGAAGTCTACAATGTACGTACGGATAACATCCTGTTTATCTTCTCCGGTGCTTTTGTCGGGCTACAAAAGGTGGTGATGGATCGGATATCGCGTGGCTCGATCGGCTTTGGCCAGCCTGTTCGGACACCATCCAATTCAGATGAGCGACCTGGACAGTCTGCTACTGCAAACAATCAGCCTGTGCCTATAGTGCCAGGGTCAGAAGAGGAAGCTTTGTACAAGAAACATCTTCCCTTTTTCACCTCCGCTAGCCCCGAATCGCCTGATGGTGAGCCAACTTACTTCAACGCACTCGACCTCATCAACCCTACCGATCTACAAAATTACGGATTCATTCCTGAGTTAGTTGGCCGTGTTCCAGTCACCGCTGCACTCTCCACGCTGACGCAACCTTTACTTGTACGAATCCTCACTGAGCCCCGTAACTCACTACTAGCGCAGTACACAACCTTATTCTCCCTGTCAGGGATTGAGCTCCGCTTCACAACCCCAGCCTTGCATAAAATAGCTGCCAACGCCTTCACAATGGGCACGGGGGCACGAGCCCTCCGAACAGAAATGGAGACTATCCTTAGCGACGCCATGTATGAAACGCCCGGTTCAAGCGTGAAGTTTGTCCTCATAACGGAGTCTGTGGCTGCCCGTAAAGAGAAACCTATTTACCTTTCTCGTGGACAAGGCGGACGTTTTCATGCCATGATCGCAGCAGAGGAGAGCCAATGGGAAGAAAAGCAACGGCGAGAGAAGAAGCAGAAGGCCCTGAAAGCTAAAATGCAGGCCGCTTCGGAGGAGCACCCTTCTATTTCCAACTTCCGTGAATACCGGACTAGAGCAGCAGGCTTCTGATTGACACTTATCAATCGGTTTCAGTAAACATTGCGAGCGCATATTGTATATGTGACGTGCATTGCTTGACCTTCAGCGATGTTTTGATGTTTTGTTTTCTAGTATACCAGTCTCCTTGAATTTTCTGTGTTATGTATGGCGTTTCGGATAACAGCTTTAGCCTGGTTTCTCTTGACGGTTCCTTATACGCAGCCACTGGAGTTGCATTATTTATATCAATCATTGCCTCGTTCTCCTCGGTGCAAAATAACCATAAGCGTGGGATCGTTGTATATTACAGTGGTATCCTAAGATATGTAACAAGCGTGAATGTATAGAACGCAATTGAAGCTCCGGATCGAGCATACACTTCTCAATTACCGACAGATCGTTCACTTTTCGATCACTGATATGGCTCGGGGTAGCGGTACGTGGGGGGAGGGATATAGGATGACGTCGCTCTAAAAGTAGCTGACTCGCTCGAAGGACCAGCCCTAGGAGTTTGGGGTGTAAAAGGGGTCTGAGAACCCCTCTCTGAGTGGGAATTCGATCCCGCAGAACGCTTAAGCTTTTCCCAATGCAACTTATAGTTGATTTCCAGAGATTTCATGATTGCTGAGGAGCCGACGTAGATTTGTAAGTGTTGCCATTCGTCCCATCGTGGAAGCGAAGAGGCTGTGAGCACCAGGAACTTTCGGAACTGGTAACAGTTGATCAGGGCCCAGCCAGCATAAAACTCAATGAGGTGATCAGCATTCCGTTGTTCTTGGCTTAGGGTTTTGTCTTTGGGGAGATCTGGGATCTCATCATCTGTACGAAAACCATATCCCGGCAGTTTCGAAGGAGAGATGACCGTGTTTGGTGTATAGCCTCCTTCGGCGCCGGTGAGGATATTCCGGGACTTCGCATCTCCGAGGGCAGTAATCTGCAGAATGAGGTGGTACATTCCAAGCCATCTGATATTATTATTAGACCGTATAATCAAACCTGGTGATACACAGTGACCTACAGAAATCTTGAGTTCACGGTGACCTCAATCTGTTTTTGCACCCAATTTAATACATCCGGGGGTAGCATTAGCTTCCATGTTCCGGGATACCTGCCTTTCGCATACTCTTCGAACCAAGATAGGACAACGACAGTGCCTCTCGGATCGCTCAGTATGTAGTCTGCAGTAATCAAAAGAACCCCGCCCGTTTGGAACATGCGCCGGAAATACGGTTGATTATCACCTAATTCTTTGTTCAAAGAGAAGCTCCAAAAGTTGAATGTGGACTGGCGACATAAGTTATTAAGGCCGTGCAGCCTGTAGAATTCCAGAAAGCTTTCATGAACCTGGCCCATGTCAGCATATCTATATTTTGATAACGCTACTTGTGGTAACACATACCAAGATGACTCCATTCTTCGCTTGAGTGAACTTTTCCCAATCTTCAGGAGTGCGGTTAGAGTAAATAATAGCCCTGTGCTTGTCACTATTGTGAGCTTTGAGAAATTCAACAACCGCTTGACATTCTTCTTCAATGCCCCCTGAGCTCTGTGGAAACAGTACACAGAAGGACCCTGCTAAACGTTTCTCTGCCACTGTTGCCAACGTCTGGAACGTCATCCCGAATCTCTTCTCAAATTCATGGTCCAAGTCAAAAGGAAGTTGAACGCCCAGTGATGGCTGCCTTTTATTACTATTAGCAGCCGCCGTGGGGTCTTTAGAGCCCTGATCAATATCCATGTGGTCGATCCCAGATGACCTCCTCTGCAGAACTGGTATTGAATCACTCGAAGTGCGACGATTCGCCAATGGCGTAGCTGGGTTTGCGTGCGGCCTCGGTTCCAGGCCTATGCGTGCATTAGGAGCCTCGATAATCGAAGGTCCATTTTCTTGGTTTAAAAAAGCCTGCTCTCTTTGTGCCTCAGAAGCTTGTATGTTTGCAAAAACAGTGTTAGTCCGTGAAGAATTCACTATCACAGTAGTTGCGTCTGTCAGGTGACCACGTTGTCCTTGTAAATTACCGAGAGCCAGTCGCTCAATGGGCCCTAGTTGACTTCTCACAGCAGTATGGAGAAAGACGTCACCAGGGCCTCTAAAGTCCCCATCCAAGAAACCAAAATCCTCGGAATCTGGTGGATATGCAAGTAATACATCATGGCCCGGTATTTCAGGCATACTTATAGCCACCAGACCTTTTTGGCTGAGGTCTTTCGCAAAGCGATAGATGTCTGGTTCAGAATCGTCAAACCCCTCAACCCAGCCATTCCAATATTTTGCATTTGCTGTCTGGTAAAACAATGTCATTAGTGACTCATTTCATCTTAAGGCAACAAGCAAGCCAGCCTTTATATGTAGTACTCACCTTTTTGCATAGAGTATTGTAGTCTGTAAGGTTACAGAGGTGTTGAAACCAAATTTCGAGGGCGTGACCTTTCTTAGTCCTAAGAAATCTGGTTCTCCTGATGGTGTCTAAACCGCACATCCTAAATTCACCAATCTCCCTTTTATCGGGCCCATAATACATAGTAAATAGAAGTTCTCCGGGATTGACAAAATAACCTCCTCTTCCCCTTTTCATCCACTTAGCCTCGGGACCAGGCCTTCGTCGTGGGAGATAGAGGTCCTGTGATCCATCAAACAAACGGCGAGGCCTGTCGGAAACAGGCGAACTGTGGGTTGACCTATTTGAATCAATAACGCGAGATTGCTGAGGCTGAGAGACGGATGTGTCAATATCGGGGACTTCACTAATCGTCCTTCTTGGGCTTTCACCTGGCTCCTGCCCCTTGGGGCTGATATTATACTGAGGTCCAGGATTGGAACAATGGACGGCAGGAGTAGAGGACCACTCCGATGGCCTCATAAGCTCAAGTTTGCTGACGTCTGGTGCAGGCTCATAAGCCCTTGCCTTCTCATATCTGTTCTTTGTTGATAAATACTTGAACGTCTTGGGAGGAGCAGAAGAATCAGCATCATAGGATCTCCGAGGCCGAGAGCGAATTATACCACCACGACCAGTCCCAAATCCAACTAGGGGTGGTCTTGTTAGCCCACCACTTATAGATTGAGAATGGGCAGGCCCGACCTGAGACTGGTTTGTCGCTCTGCTGGAGTATACGTTTGCAGTATCAGCACAAGAATTTAGCGTTACATCGGCATCTGCGAGCCCAGAGCCATTTGACGTGGAGCTGAATAAACCAGTGTTTGATAGCCCCAGCTGCCCTTTCGCAAGCCTTTCTCTCTTCAAATGTCGCTTGTGCTTTCGGTTTTGACAGGCTTGTTCAGCTTCATACAGACGCCTGTTGAAATCACCGATATCAAACTCTTGCAGCCTTCCTGCTGCAATCTCTCTTTTTTTCTCCTCCCAGTCGAACAGAGTCTGCTCATCGTCAAACTGGGCAGCCGTCTCCCAACTGCTCCTTTCGATAGGATAATCTGCCCATCCTACGAGATATTCAATTCCCTGTGAAGTCTCACGCTCGGCGTGGATTGTATCCACATAGTAGTTCTCCTTCGGCGGGCTAGGGACAGTCGAGGTGAGAGAAATATCATCATCGCTAGCCTCAGTCATTGCCACCAAAGAGCACCACTGCCAGAACAGCAGTGCATCAAGCAGGAGGTGCTAGCAGAAAAGCTGCAGATAGATCGAGTTTGATGGAGAGAGCCAAAGGAACTGACTTGTCAAAGAAAAAAAGCACAAAGATGGGTCAAACTATGATCGCTATCACCATAGATAGTAGAAAACCCGGGTGTATGCCCGCCCGATAATGAGTGAATCCGCTCTTGGCAAAGGCCAACAAGAAACATGTGGAATCAAGCATGGGTATAATATACATCAAAAGGAATCCATGACCATCCTTAAGAGGCAGTCATCCTCGCGCCTCTTGTTGTCGCGCTCTGGTATATGATTTTCTTTGAAGTCCAGTGCCCAATGCACACGTGACCCAGCCACTATCCCCAAACTGGGAGTGTCCGCTCGGCAGCGCGACGAGCACGGGAGTGGCAGGGGAGCGAAAGACATCTGGATAACCTCCTATCTTTCTGCTTCGCTGTCTTCCCCTTACCAAGAAACATACCCGCCGCCGTGAGTTCTTATCTAACTACCCTTTTTCTCGCGGCATTGGTTCGCCTCAGGCTGCTATCTAGGCTGCAACTTTCAAACAGTCAACTGACGAGACACAACCCCTCCCAGGATCAACCTTCGCACTGTTGTCGGTTTTGCTTTAATCGCTATTTAACTTGGCCACGTCGAAGGTCCCCCAAATCTCAGACCTCACCACTTTTAGGGTTTGACAAGCTCTCACAACAATTCATCATGGCTAACGACGAGTATGATGTATGTCATTTTTCTGTCCATCCTTTCGCTGCGTGCTTGTCTTGTGTATAACTAATTGGGTGATTCGCTAGTTTCTCTTCAAGGGTAAAGTTGCCACTTCCCCCCGCAGAAGCGCCGAAAGATCCACACCTATAGAGACTTTTCCCTCGTTGAATAGCACCACTAACTTGCGGTTCTTATCATACAGTGGTGCTTATTGGAGACTCCGGTGTTGGAAAGTCCAACCTTTTGAGTCGTTTCACCCGCAATGAGTTCAACCTGGACTCTAAGTCAACCATCGGCGTGGAGTTCGCAACCCGTTCTATTCAGGTCGATTCTAAGACGATCAAGGCGCAGATCTGGGATACTGCTGGCCAGGAGCGTTACCGCGCCATTACCTCTGCCTACTATCGTGGTGCCGTCGGCGCCCTTCTTGTTTACGACATCAGCAAGCATCAAACCTACGACAACGTTAACCGGTGGTTGAAAGAGCTCAGGGACCACGCAGATTCCAATATTGTCATCATGCTTGTGGGAAATAAGAGCGATTTGAGACACCTGCGCGCTGTCCCAACCGAAGAAGCTAAGCAGTTTGCCAGTAAGTTTCGGACACCTTGAAGCGTGAGTGACCTTTACCTGTGGCTCGCTAACTTGCTCCCAGGCGAGAACAACCTCTCCTTCATCGAGACATCTGCCCTTGACGCGAGCAACGTCGAGCTGGCTTTCCAGAACATCCTCACAGGTTAGCAATATACACATCTGCCCGGCTTCTCTTTTCGTCATGCTGACGCGCGCTTAGAAATCTACCGGATTGTCTCCAGCAAGGCTTTTGAGAATGGCGACTCGGGCCAGGCCGGTCTTGGCGACCGTCGTCCGGTGGTGGATATCAACCCTTCGCAGGACCCTGAGACGAAGCAGGGTTGCTGTTAGATGATTTCTTACTGTTAGGGGATGACACGCCTACCGCAACGATTTTTATTTTATTCTGTGATGTGATAATCGAATGGTCTTGATCTTTCTTTTTGTCTGTTACTTAGCCTCCGCGGAGATGATACACAAGAGGAACGTTGGGAACGGCATCCAGGGACACGGTCATTGTATGGTGATGCTTGTGGGACATCACATCCTAGACATCATTCTGTTGATTTTCCTCCCCTTCCCTTTCTTATCCTTTGTCTGGTTCCTTCTTACCCCTTTATGGAATTAACAGTTTCCTATTCTCTGTCTTCTACGGACATGTCTTCGCCTTGGCACGCTTCTTTGGCCTTCTCTGAATTTTTTTACACATCCCATGTACCCTTCCCACACTCTGGTCAATTATCGAAACGAAGTTTGGGTTTGTTCTTGTCGGCGTCTACGTAGTACAGTGCCAAAGCAATTCATGTATGAGGTTATCATAGTTGGTAATGACGAATTACATTGAACACTAGCAATCACTAAGCCCAGCGGCTTCCATATGTTTCACTACCAACTATTGACTAGCAATTAGGGAGTACTAACGCATAGGTCGCAGATACTAATATCAACTAGCACTCAAAAAGTATCATCGCAAGCGGAATAGAATGAACATCAACACCTCGGTGGTCTCGAAAGGCCCACCGACCAAGCAGCGGGAGCCCCACGTCCAAAAAGCCAGAGGCCCAAGAAATTTGGATTGTCCACGTATGTACGGAGTACCATAAGCAAACCAAAATAATGAAACTAGACCAGATCCATGGTCCGAGTCAGCAACCCATGGACCTACAGATCGCCTGCACCATCATCCTTACATGACCTTCCCTAGTGCCACAACACACAAATCCTGTCCATACCAGAATCATATTCCGCGGCAAGAGAAAAGAATGTCTCCACAAGACAGCACGCACTAATCACACTAGCCCTAGTACTTAAATCCCACACTGAAGTTCGCAAACCCACCGCAAACTCCCCCATTGGTTCTTGGTTCTTGATGCCCCAGAGCCCCAGTCGACAGCGCCGGATTCTCGGCCCCCAGTGTGGTTTAGGGTGGGCCGATCAGGGGCGTCTGAGGGAGAGGGTTTAATTAGGTTATTTGGATTCCAGAACGTTTGGATAACGGCCGAGCCGGTGGATGGGAGATTGTATTATTTTGCTGTTTTCTATTTTTGGGAGGATTGGAAATTACTGTAGGGAGGTGATTTGTTCATGCGGTGGCTTTATGTGCGGGATTTATTCGGTGGAATCCCTGATTTCTGAATACTGGTGTATTGGACCCTTACTGGCTTATGCCGAGGTATCCAGATTCCAGGCAGATATGGTTGTGACTACAGTACAGTACCGTAGGTACACTGGTAGCTAGCTCCGCATTACGGTTCGGATAGTGCATGGCGCAATTATGCTATGCATTAATCCCACACGATTCCCACCTCCCGGTCTGAAATGGCCGCCCTGAACTCTTCGATATCATCGCCTCTCTCTTTCATCACCCATTCGAGTGTATCCCCGAATGTCTCTCCGTTGTCGCGAAACCAGTCTCCCAGGGAGTGCACATAGCCCTCTACCTGTTCTTTAAGAGGCGCATGTTCGCGCAGCCAGAGCACTTGGCCTGGATCGAGCTTCATCATGTCCTGGACCACGTAGTAGTGAGGGATCTCATCCCCCCAGCCTTCAGCGCCGGGATCATGGAAATAGTCATTCCGGAACCTAGATCTATATTTCGCCGGCGACTCAGTAAAATTGGCAGAATGCGCGGTATGGTAGTATTGATCGACCGAATTCGGGCTATCAAAGAGCCCGGAAGACCCAAGAGAGCTGGGCGCTGGATAATTCAGATGGATATTGAATGCCAACTGGTTGTGATTTTCTGGGAATCGTTTGCGAAACTTTCGCTGAATCGTCCCGTTACTAGGACAAATATGATTTTGGACGACATCGCCGATAATGAGTCGCACATCCTCGATATCGGCCAGTTCCTGGGTAGACCAGTTATGCAGGAGCTGCGCACGCTCGGTAACGACATGTGGGAGCTTACGGCTGAAGCGATCATGCGTGCGCGTATGGAATGCGCGATGGTAGAGCCATAGCCGATAGATAGCTCGGCGAAGGCGGAATCGCTCGGCGTCTGTCAATGATCGTCGGTTTTCATAATCCACCTTCCATTTCTTGACGGGATAGATCGTCTCCCATTTCTGAGCTACGCGTCCGACTCGGACTATTTGTTTAAAGAGGGGATCGGTCATGGGGGGCTTGCGTATTAAGTGAGCTGGTTGGCTTGCATTTTGCGTTACGATTTGGATGATCTCGCCTAGTGGTCCGAATTCGCGCTCGGCAATATCGGCAAGAGTTTGGAGCTTATTGGATCTGTTAAATACAGTTCGAAGTCGTCGACAGGTTGATGCGAGGTTCAAAATGTCGGATATTGTTTCACAGGAACGAAATACATGGAGCAATAGCTCCGTGGCCAGATGATCGAATGACATGGTTGCTATATGGTTTGAGCTACATTTGTTAGCTGTGGTCACGACCAAAATAACTTAGGACACGGACCTTGCTGACTTATTATAGAAGCGCAAAAGGTAAGTACTTTAGATACACAGTTGGATAGTAGATTTTGTGTAATATAATGGATAGTCGCTGCCCAAGCCAGCGTTGCCGTCGCGATCGCAAGTTGGACTAAGTCGAAACCCCGCCCTTGGGGCTCCTCAAAACAAAACAAATCTGGTCCCTAGAGAAACAAGAACACATGGTGATATGGAGGTCAAGCCCTGACAGCCGCAGAGGGCTGAGCGGCGAGAAGGGTGCCATGGTTGGTTGAGGGAAGGATAGAGTCGAGCCCAGCGGATGTTGTGACTCTTATATATCAGCGCTTATCTAATCTCCGCCCTTACAATTACTCCGTAGGCATCATATCATTCAGAGTTTATGAAGTATGTACTAAGTTCTCAGGATAAACAAAGTTCAATACCTGGTTGCTATGGTACCATCCTGTCAAAGGCGCACGGTTCCTGCAGCACGATGCCCTAATGCGATAGTTCAGCTTAAACAATTGAGAGACTCCCACCAGCTAGGGGAAGGACTTGGATTCGAATTCATCATGACATTTGAACTTTTATTATGTTGTTTCACACCAGACGCCTTTTAGACCATGATAAGGTGCCCCTTGCATCTCAAACACATGTACATCCCCTTAGGATATCGAGTCTAATAGCACTAACAAGAAGAGACAAAATGAATGAAAAAAAAAAAAAAACGGAAGAAAGCAAACAATCACGCGAACAACTGCCTGTTATCCAATGCATCAGGTTTGCGCTGGCCTTCTCCCAATCCCAAGTTTGTCCGCTTAGCGAAACGGTCGGTTTGCGCGTCTCTGCGCTTGGTGTGGCGGGCTGCCTTGCTAATCCGAATGTCGTGACGGACCTGGTTCGGGCTCACGTATTCCTTGTTCTCGTAGATAACAGGGCCACCGAAGCTGCCTTCCAGGATGACAATTGGCGTCAAAACGAAACGAGGTCCGATCTCGACAAGAGAGACCTCCGGTAGACCATCCTTGCCCTTGGGTACAGGCTTCACAGTTTCCTCGCCGTCTTCTGACTTCTTCTTGCCTCCGGCTTCGGACTCTCTGATCTCGTACACGCGAATCCAGATCTTGCCGTCGACACCAAATACACCAATGATACGGTCGATAAAAGGCTTCATTCCCTTGACGCCACGCTTGGGGACGGAGAAGACACCCCGCAGCATCTCCCGGACCAGTCCACGGTACTCGTTGCCTGGCTGGCTCATAACCGGACCTTGTTCGTCGAACGAACGATCAAAAACCACAATACCACGACCACCCTTCAAGCAGTTGCCGCTGAATCCAGCATTCAGTTCGCCCATAGTATGTAAGTTGTTAACGTGAAATTTGAGCGTAGGTCCGTTAGGGGGACGAGCGAGCCAGAGGTACAAATCTTGACCACGCTTGCGGGCCTCGAGGAAGAAAATGAGATTGCATGAGTGAAGGTCGGCGAGATCGTTCAGAAGTAAGTTGTATCCAGCGGTCTTCTTTTTAGTATCGAGTTTGCTTTCTTTGTGGGTATGAGGGAGTAAACCAGTAAGGTCTGCGAGCAAGTGCCGATGGCTAGAATCAAAACCAATTAGCAATACCGTTCCTTTTGTTCAATTCGGACCGAGACAATGTGGACATACCGAGATGTGACACCCCTGGAAGTCAACATCAGAACCCGAGTCTTTGGCATATATCCAGCAGCAAGCTGCTTCTTGGCTGATTCCAAGTTTTCTTCCTCCTCCTCTTCGCTGTCGCTTGTATCGTCGGCGTCGGCGAGAAGGTCAGCCATGTCGGCCATTTCTGCGTCCGAGTCGGACTGCTCCTGCTCTCTGGCAAGCTGCTTAGCCTGCTTTTTAGACACTGACTTGTATACTGCCGCCATTTTGAATTGTAGAATAAACTGATTTAGAGAAAATCTAAGTTGTTGATCGGCGCAGCGAAAAGCTTCCAAAAAAGTTGCGGGCAGAATATTTTTCTGACCCTCACCGCCTTCCAAATCTCAGTCGCAGTTTATCTCGCACGTGACACTATCGAAGAAGGCAATTCATTGGAGGTACCTCCATCATCAAGCCCATGTTCAAGCAGGGAGTCGTTCGTTTGTAGTCATATTATGGTTGCTGCAATCATTTGTTGAGTAAGGTGACTTGATACGTAATATAGCATGAGGCGATTCAGCTAGCTTCAAAGGGCAAGTATCCCTAAGTCTTAAATATATATACTTCCTGCAGTTATATCTTACTAAAATTTCCTGAATTTAGTTTCGGCTCTCCATACCTTGTATCCCACAGCGAGCTTAACTTTGATATTGAACTATGTTACATACACGCGTAAACCTCTGGCTCAAGGGTTTGAGTTCAACGCTCTTTCCAGACCGGAGAAGCCTTCTTGCGTTACTTTCATGCCTGCTAACCGGTTCGCAAAAGCTACCTTTTGTGAAAGGTTCCAAGTGTCGCTTCGACATATCAAGGCGTAAAGCATACCAGCTATAAATGTGTCGCCAGCGCCAATAGTGCTTACATAGAATTAGCGAGATTGGTTCAGCGTGGGCTCTTGTCAATAACTTACTCAACAACGTTGAAGTCTGGTGCAGTATAGGCTGGGCTGTGGACCACGTCACCAGAACTTGTTTCTAACGCTACAGCCCCATCCTCGCCCCATGTGCAGAAGAGAAATTGCCTGAGATTTCGAGTCAGCCTGTTCGCGACGGCGCAAAGAAACCATGACACTTACGCTTTGTGTGTAAGCAGAGATTGCTTTTGGAGGCACTCTTTGGCTGATGTGTACCCATTTCCCTGTTTAGCTCTTAGTAAAATCGTTTTAACATTGTAGACGCAGGTGAGATTACCTTAGCCCAGCTCTTCGAATAGAAGATAACATCAGCTTCCATAGCCAGTTCTTGAAGGCCTTCGCGTGCAGGCTTTTCTACTTCAACACTGATTCGTAAAGATGGAAAATGTCGCCGAAGATATTGTATACAGGCCAGAGTGACATCAGGTATGCGACCCTAGATGTACGATTTATAAGTATGAAAGAGCGATAATCGATGACAAGGAATCTCAAGGGTTGACTGACCTCAAAATGGAACCATGTTGCCTTTGAGCCTAGGTCGTCTGCGATTCGTTTAAACTCCTCTACCGTCATCTCGGGGAGCTCATTGTAGTTAACAATCGTCCTGCTCCCAGAGGACTGGCTTTTGATGATATAACTTGAAGCCGGCTCTTCATATTGCTCTCGATAGATGCAATGACTGAGCTGAACGCGAGGCTCAAAGGCAGACTGGATTTGCTGAGATGCAATAGAAGACTTTGCTGGCAGCACAGCAATAAGATTCAGAGATACCTCGGTCTGTGACGGGCCATGCCCAGTCAATTGCTGGAGCACCTCGAGAGTATTGGGGCAATTGCCTCCTCGCCGCCGTGAGATCTTGGTAGCGCGTAGCTTTTCATCTTCGCCAGGGTAATGAGGGGTTCTGGATAAAGATAATGAGCTAGTGTGGACTTAAGTGCCGGGTGAAGGTGGTGCCAACCAACGTTAAGATAGTATCAACATAGCATGCACCTATGGCGACTAAAGACATTCTGACAGCAGAGTGATCAATCTTCTTACAAAAACCTCTTGTGACAATTGTTGGATACGCAGATGTATGAGCATTCGTGAGTATGTGGGGAGGAGGGGCAGTCGTTGATAGGATTAGTCATGACCCACCCTCTGCAGCCATATCAAACCCTATAGTCGAAGTAGATGGAAATTGTACTTTTTGTTCTGCTTCTCTAGAACAATTGAAAGCAAGTATAGTAATCACTTGACAGCTTAGACTATCACACTAATCAATGTGATCAGCCATAGGGTTATCGCTGGAAGCATTAAAGCGGAAAAGCTATTGAACCCTGCACCAGAATAGTACTCCAGGGCAGATATGGCTCGAAATGAGAGTTTACTGAGACAAAGCTGCAGGGACTAGTACTCAACATACAAAGAACAATGACTATTGAATAGAAGTGCTATTTTCACAATATTCTTGACTATGTACACATACTATTTTAACAAAAGATTAATGAAAACGGCGTGTTTACATACGCGGTCACAATTTCCTTGCCCCCCATGGATCTATTTCTGTTTGCTTTGTCTTCTATTGACTAGATATTTCTCTATAAGATATTTCGAATTCAACATTATCTGCTATTTGCCTTCAGATTTAAGGATATACTTGGTTCAGGGCAAACACCCCCACGTGATACTAGTACACAAAGTCACAAAAGGAAACCTGCATCTTTGTGCTTTATGTGCAGTGAAATAGATTGGCCCAGAACTTAGTTTCTCTGTACTGATATAGTATTCCTTAGCTTACCAGGATGGAGGAGATGAGACATGCAGGTGGCGTCTCTGGACCTGTAAAAGCCATCCGTTCATTCTTTGTGGATGACAAAGGCCCTTTGCTTCTCTCAATTAAGTCTAATGATGGAATAACAATATGTCTTTGTTTAGTTACCGTTCTGATTAATACTAATGGATACTTCCAACACCTGGGAGGAAATGGTTTATATATACCCCCATCTGTGCACCAGAGTGCATGTTCTCTGTCAACTCCAGATTTCCAGTTTCTCAGCACATCCCAAGCATCTGCTAAGCACATAGTTGATTTCCCCATTCAATTACCGGCCGTCTCTTATTCGGATTTGCAGCCATGTCCACCGTCCGACGTAGCAAAGCCATGCCAACTGATGGTCCGACTGTCAAGTTCTTATATACCATAATCAAACAGCTTGATCTCAAATCAGTAAGTTGACTTCCAGAGCTAGGACATATCAACCAGCTAATCAACCGGGCAGATTGACTGGGGCCTCGTTGCAAGTCAACTCGAAATCTCCAACGGTCATGCAGCCAGAATGCGTTACTCTCGCTTCAGGCAGCAGATGGAAGGCATCACATCAACACCACGAGCGCGTAACAAAAAAGGCCCGAAGGGGTCCAAAATAAGCTCTTGCAAGGCAGACTTGCTGAAAGAAGCCAATTCTTCCGATGTAAAACCGGTTCTCAAACAAGAACCTCAGGCGTCTACCAGCGAGCCAACTTCTTACATCAAGACCGATCCACATGCCCAAGGGTTCCCTGCTTTGGCTGATATTCCCGTGGCCACATATCATATCATATCGGACTCGCCTGCCCGGACAATAACCCCTCTTCACTCCCAAATGACAGTGTCTCCTAATGAATTGACAACGTACAGCGTGACACCGAGCTTCTTGAGCCCTACGATCGGATTCGAGCATCAACCAAGTCCAGCTTATTCCTGGCCTCCTACAAAGTTGGAGCCGGACGAGGAGAATAGGTTGAGCGACGTTTTTGTCAAGGTGGAAGAGCCACAAGTGGAGGTGGTGAATTTAAGCGGCAGCGAGGTGGAATATTGTGGCCTGTTTGCGCCTGGACTGAAGATTGCTGAAGAGCCTAAGAATTGACGAGGCCTTTTGTGTACTTGTATACAAGTCTATAGTGGCCTTGTGTATTTGTCTAATATGCACACTTGTTTTAGATGTTACAACATTATGGTGGAGATAGCTACTGTGTCCTTTAGAGTAGGCCTGGACTCTTGTTACCAGAAGAGACACCACAGGATTTTTTGACAAGAGATATGAAGCCTGGTGCGCCAGAGTAGATAATGAAATCTACTTAGTCTTAAATTCTATGCGTATTTGCTTTAGTGTATAGAAAGTGATTTCGTTATATCACTTTGTCTCTATAACAATAATTCTCCATCACTGTGACGACTGTCATCGCAATTCACCAACCAATGACACGCTCATAGAACACTAAACCAACGCCCACAGAACTGGAGGAAGTCTGAAATACTATCACCCAGCCACTGCATTACTGCTGTGCAAAAGTATACCACTGAGCTTCTCACCTCTTTCAGTGTGTTTCTCATCTACAGTTCACACCCATTCAGCTTCACACTCACCTGCTATTCTCACCTCATTTTCATGGTTCAATGAAAACACAGGTCATTCTACATTCCATTATTGCTTTTAACTAAAGCTTCCTATAATTCAACTAATCCCTACGACCAGCAATTTAAGACCATGGCATCTGGCCAGAGTTCTACGTCTGAGGAGTGCGAATTTCTGAGCCAGCAAGATGGCCGATTCCTCATCGAGTGCCTGCGAAACATCGATGAAAGCAGGGCTGTAAGTAGATATCCCATGTACACGCCGTACTGCCATTGGAACTGGCATAGCTGATATCTGCTCAGGTCAATTTGACCAACGTTGGAGCCACGATGGGCTATACCAACACTTCATCTGTCGCCAACAGGTTCCGTGCCCTCCGCAAGCGCTACGGCTTTCCCAATCTCGATGCTACCACTAAGCCATCAAATGCGAGTGCCACCTCGACTGCTTCTGTGTCCACTACCCCCTCCGGGAAAGGCAAGCGCAAGGGCCCCGGCGTCGGAAGAAAGAAAAAAGCCACCAAGTGCGGAGAATTCGAAGACCCCTTCATCACCGACGATTCCGAGGCTGAAACTATCATCGCCGCTGAAGTTCCCAAGGTCAAAGCCACCCCTAAGAAAGGGGCCAGGAAGGGAGCCAAAGTGACTTCTACTCCTACCCCAGCTACTGATCTTGGAGCCCCGAAGGGAGGCAAGCATTCAAAGGCAACTTCAGAGTCGACGGTCAAGACTGAAAATGTGAAGGACGAAAGCATTGACGTTAATCTCCTTAACGCGGTCAATGATGCTATGGAGATGTATGAGGACATCGAGGGCTTCGAAAAAGCGTAGATGGATGTTCTGAATCTGCCAGGCACTCGTCCTTTCGTGAGTCTAATATCATCCGACTTACAGTGCCCACGGCTAACCTTCCCTAGTAGACACTCATGGTCTTGATTTATTTTTCTACGCTGAATGACTTCAGATGCCCCAGAGGGCCCTGTGATTTTGATCTACTGAAGGTGCCATGTAGAGGGGGATTTCGTTTTGTGTTTTACTCGTACAGGAATTTATCTACACCCTCAGTTTAATACCGGGGATACTGCACAGGCGATTTGGGCTTACAAGATGTTACATATTGAAAATGAGAGCCACCTGTTGATTCTCAAGCCATATGAAGTTCAGCTAAGAGAGCTAACTTCCACTGACATTGTAGTGAAAGTAACACCCGTAAGCCATTTAGTAGGATCTGAATCTAGAGTGAGTAGATCCAAAGAACTACTTCCTAGCCAACTTCTCTGTAGCTCAACGATGAGTCTGGAAAGTGGAGCTCATCTCATGCGCTTTAGTCAAGACAAGAAGAATCGACAAATGAACTAACGCATCGCCGCTCGACTGTATTTATTCACTGCACCGTGTATGTCATTGCACCTACCTGTCATCCGTCTAAGAAACCTCAGTGTTACTTCTTCCTCTATTCCCCTTCGAACCTCTTCCCTTCCACTATTCACCTTCTATTTACTCAAACAACCCTCCCCCTACAAGCTTACTCTTACGTACTCTCTAAGAGTCCTTTGAGCTGATTACCTCTTTGTAAAGGCCACATCAGTCAAAAGTCCACTCGACATGCCTACAATCACCGACTCGGAGCAGATTGAATTCCTCCTTAGCTGCGTCCGTCACGCAAACGGCGGCAAGGTAAGAAAGCACACACGCATATACTGTGTTGACAGCCAATGTTCAAACCTCTACTTGGAGCATCCAGGACTGATTGCAATGCAATTTTGCCTCACTCACAGGTTGATTTCGGAGAAGTTGCGAAAGAATGCAGCATTGTCTCTAGAGGAGCGGCGTAAGTCCCTCCACTCGTCCTTTTCTTCGCTTTTCTTTCTAAATGATCAACCAGTGCGAAACGCTACGAGCGCCTCTCGAAAGGCCGCAGCAACGCTCCTGGTGGATCCTCAGCCGATACCCCAACCCCAAGCCCAAAAAAGACTACCAAGTCATCGGTTGCGAAGCGCAAGACAGCGCCGAAACCAGCAGCGTCCAAGAAGGCAGCTGCTAAGAAGGGGAAAGAGATGAAGGTGGTTACCGTTGCCCTCGCGGAAACCCTGGTTAAGCTATGGACTGACTTGGAAAAGGTTGAAGAGCATTCCTCTGGAGAGGAAACTGAGATCGACGAGGCTGTGCTCGGGGTTAGTGATGATGCTTTATTTGATCAATTCTGTAATGCTGACTGACGGTGGGACGGGTATAGGCTGAGGAGGAGGATTGTGATGCGGATGTTTGAAAGCTTCTCAGGTGAAGGAAGACTATTGAGGCTGTCTTGTTGGCCTGGCGATTGGGTGTGTTCTAGCTAGGCTGTTTCTTTTCTTTTCTTTTCTTTTCTTCTTTTCTTCTTTTTCTCTGCAGTTGGAGATGGGCTCATATGCTTTCAATGTTTTGAAGACTGGGTACTTGCTTTAGCATGACGAAGGGGTTCTCCTATTTTATTGAGAATCTACGAAGTACAAAGGCCCAAAATCATTTCACGTAAGGAGCACGCATGGACGTATGTGCAAAGAGCTCTCAATCTTATCTTAAGTATTGCTCTATAACATGCTTTAATTCGGACACAAACGAGGTCGCTCAAGGGGTATCTGTAAGAAACCTAAATCAAACACAGAACAGAATGCTTCCAGGAAAACAGATGGAAGACCATGTCTAGATCACATCGGTTAAAGAACGAAGCTAGGCATCAAGCAAATAAGAAAGATAACATCCATAACACAACATAGTCGGTAGTCAGTCTTCCTGCGAACTGAGTCCTACCACCGTAGCAATGACTTAGATGTCTGCCATCACAGACTCCAGAATCTTGCGCTTGTACTGGGACAGGGCACGCTCCTTTTTCTGCATCTGGGAGCGAAGCTTTATATACCGTTGTTTCCAGGTCAACTCTGGGACAGCATTCTCTGCGCCATCCACTTCAAATTCGCCATCTGTCGAGCTATTCACTTCTGCGACGCTGTTGTCCAGGTCCTCTGGCACTCCGGGCGCATTTCCGGCTTTGTTATTTTCCAGCTTGTTGGTATTGAAATCACCGTAAGTGACCTTCGTCGAGAAACGAAGTCCATGCTTATATTCCTGAGAGACAGTATAGGTGAAATTTGACGAGCGTTCCTCATTGTTAGATGTCACTGGTGCATCGACGGAAGACACAGTCGTCGCCTTAATATCTATTGCCATCGCACTTTCTGCTACCCCAGGGTAGCCAAAATGCTGCCCTAGCCCGAGATGCAGAGCTGACAAAAGAACCGGCATCCCCAAAGGCAATTGAGAATATGAAGCAGTCAAATTAGCGATCATAGACAAAGAGAGTGTTCGGGCCTCTTCGACACTTAAAGGAGTGGGGCGACCAGTTACTTTTCCGCGCAGCAAGTCACTGGAGAGCACACGGACAAGCTCATCGGACGAAATGTCCACATTCGGGTCGGTACTGCGATGTGCACCAGTTGGAGCGTTCGTTGCTGCGCCGGTAGTGTCGTGCGGGGGAGCTGAAGCGCTGTTACGCTGGTGTCCCTCAATTTTAAAAGATGCATTGTTGACGCCGTTCACCATTAGTGTTGGCGGTGTCGCGAGACGGACTGGCGCGCCTGGGTGCTGAGGGACTTGCAACTGAAGTTTGTTTGGTCTGTTACCACCAGGAAAGGGTGTAGGAGATTGTTGGTATTGAGCGTTGGAATAGCGACCGGAAGGATCCTGATCTAAAACAATGGAAGGAGGTCTTGCATTGGAGCTATGTAAGTGGGATGGCTCGGAGCGACTAGGGTTCACTGGAAAAGAGGAAAAGGGACCTGATGTAGTCCCGCGACCGGGAGGCCGTCCTCGAGTTTTCCCAGTAGACGATCCATTGTTGGTCGGCCAGGCAGATGAGACAGCTGGGCCATGACGCCGTTTAGGGCGTGACTTCTCGGAGGAGGGCGTAACTGCAGACCGAGGCTCCGTAGGAGGAAGAAATACGTCGGATGGATGATGGCCCCTGGGGAGAATTGCAGAGTGCGGGTAGCTAGAAGGTGAAGCCTCTCGTTCAACGGATCTCCACCGAAGATCCTGGCCTTGTTGAGTGACCGGGTTTCCTGACGGCCCATTCGCTCCAAATGAGGATGTGGCTGCTATCCACGGATCGGTTGGCTCGATCTCTTCAGGGAAGGCGCTGAATGGAATTGCACTTTGAGGAAAAGTCGCCGAGTGGGCTGGGAATGTACTCGTATGTATGATGCCCACAGAGGTGTCAAGTTGTGGTCGTTTGGATGATCTATCATTCAGACTCTCCCTCTCTTCTGCTCGCTTTCTGCCTCGTTTGGGTTTCCATTGAGGGACGAGGGCTCGTAACGCCAGGTCCTCTTCTAAAGGCACACCGTCGCGGCTCTCGCTGACCACTGCATTGTTGGCGGGGAGCTGAGTATAGTAAGGGTGAGGATGACCGAGACAGTATTCAAAGAAAGCATCAACATGCATCGCTCGCATCCAACGCTATGATATTTCAGTAAGGGTCTCATAACAAGATAAAACATTCGACCGACCTTTAGGCGAACAGCGTACTGCTGAACCTTTTGCGTGCTTTGCCCCTGCTCCAAATCAGGCGGTTCCACCCCAAGCTCAGTCGCCAAAGATATCCACGTTTTTAACTCTTTGCTGTCTAATTTCCGAATAAGTTCCCAAAGCGTGAAGATACTAAAGCTTTTGCCGTCACTCCGTGGGGGACACCGGAAAGTCTTCCGCAGCTCGCTAGTGTCTACAGACAGAGGCACATTTGGATTACAATAGAAAATGAACATCACGTAAGCGTCATCAATGGTTTCATCTGTAATGTCACGGGATGGCAGCGATCGCGACTCTGCTTGGTCTAGGGACTCTCTAGGCGGTTGTCTTTGGCGGAGAGGATCGTACACTGGAGGGGACATCGATGGCCCCGAGCGTGCAGCAGCTGATGGGGGAATGGCCGGTCGCGGAACTGTCGGCGAGGATTGTATACTGCGCGGAGTTGCTTTGCGATGAAGTGGGGGAGATTTGGAGGCCGCCATCCTGCTGCGAGCACTGCCTAGAGAGGAAGCGCTATGCAATCCAGGTTCCAATGTAGGTGGATACCTTGCATACTGCTGGACAACCATCGGCGGCGCCCCTAAGTCGCTCCTCTCCGATGGATTCATGACATTTGGAAACGAGCTTTCCATTGTGAACCGACAAGTTAAGACTCCCTCAAGTAAACAATGGCGCAATAGGATAAGGATGATTGGTGCGTGCTGAATAAATAGCTGGGTATCATAGGTATGGGCAAAGACAAAAGCAAAGATTTCGAAGTCGAGTGTGTATAGACAGTAGGCTATAATTAGATCGAAATGAGCGCGCTTAGCTTAGGGACCAGCCCAGTCGAGCGCATGAATTGACAAGTATTGTATTTATATAGCAGGTAGCGCATACACATTCAATGGCGGAAATTGCAATCCATGTGGGCAGAAGCCTTGGAGAAAACAGAGCGCCATCATCACCACGGAGGAGAAAAGAGGAGAAGGTGGCTGGAAGAACGGCGGCGCTTTAAAGAAGGCCGATGATAGACTGGGAGGAGCTGACTGTTTCTATTTCGGGATTCCCCTCGATGCCCATCCCGGCCTAGCGTTGTGGCCTCAGGGCGGGGGAGTTGATGCCTGTCAATGCCTTTGGCCCTTTGCTTGGTCTTTGGCCCCAGTCACATGCTCCGCTATCCCTGATTGGGGTTACTTTACCGCGCCTGGGCGATCAGGCAATTCAATCCCGAGTCATCATCATTCAATGACAGATTCGATTTTCTTATCGATAAACCTGCCCATGAACTCCACCCCTTCCAGACCAGCATTCACGCTCCACTGATTGCATCAATCTTCGGCTTACTTCACCTGCATCGTACGGTCGCCTTTATTCTTTGTTCCGATGTCGAGCCTCGAACTGCAGTAGACTTTAATCTACTAATACCTCCCTTCGAGCTCTCGGTCGAGCGCTGTCGCATTCGCAGATCATGTGCCATATAGTACCTCTCTGCTTCGCCCCTCATTGTTCGTAGGGCGAACCAGCCCACTCGCTATGGCTCCTTATATAGCTCATCTCACCGTCGGCCGTTCCAGCAGTCTCGTCCTGTTCGCTCCAGCCGCACGCAAGTTCAATCGTACCACGAAGAAAGCAGCTCAGAAGATCGACTTGATGAAGACCCCAATTCCGACGAGGAACAATCTAGACGTCTCTCTCTTTCCTTGCGCCCACGCGATCTGAATCGCATGCCCGTATCATATCGCGAAGAATCCACGGACGACAATTTTGAAGGGGGTGCAAGCGATGAGGAACCGGAGACCTCAGTACCCGTTGAAGCCTCGACTCGAACGTATCCGCGTACCGAACCAACAAGTCACCGCAATTTAAATAGGCCCCGACGTAAACGGACTGTGGAAACGAGATCTCAAACTCAGCGGTCGAAGAGAGCCTCCAATAAAAAGCGCTTGGAATTGGGTAGGCCTCTCAATAAACGAAGGAAAGTGGAGGAGGATATTAGCCCGCCCGTGAGCTCGGGTGTCATCCCCCCTTGGCAGAACCTTCCTTACCACATACTGTTCGATATATTCTATAGCGCTGCATATCCCCTAGTGGATGAGAAAACTGCAACCAGAAATAGCTCAGTACAATGGCTTGTGAATGTCTCTCTACTTTGTCGCACTTTCCACGAGCCTGCGATGGCTGCTCTATACTACTGTCCCCCTCTGATACCACCCGCCAAAGCGCACGGCCTGCTCAACTTGTTATCCAAACCGCAGGAGTCTCTTTCGACGAACTACGTTAACAAGATTAGAGAGTTACACATCGATGCAGAAATCCTTCTATCATACAAAAGTGGCCCGACTTTGGGATATTTTGAACTGCCAATGTTGATAGAGAGAGCACCCCAGCTGAAAACGTTACGGCTCTATCATAGTGACGACTATATTGTCGGTCTCCCTCTCTGGCAGAGGACGAAATGGGCTTATCCTGAAAGTCTTTTTACGTCGCTCATATCAAGCTCGATCCGCCTGCGCAGCTGGGATTGGAACAGCCGCTTCATGGAAACAAAGGCGCTACTTCCGTACATGATGGAAAAACACCTTCAAGCGTCATTCAGTGGCTTACGGGAGCTCAGGTTGCTGCATATTGCCTCAGAAGATTCTGACGTGGACGACCCTGCTGATGTGTCAAACGAGAGGGAAGTTGTTCTTGCGACAGCGCTAAAAGAACTCCCAGAACTACTTCGCTTGGAATTTCTAGAGTGCTCGATTGTGAATGAGCATCTTTTGCCCAACTTACCTCCAAACTTGACGTCGCTCACGATAAACAACTGCGATGAAGTAACTACAGCAAACCTTAGTGCATTTCTTGCATCCCATGGCCAGCACCTTCGGGACTTAGCTCTAAGTCACAATCGCCATTTGAGCCTGTCTTTTATAGTAGGCCTGGCGCAGTCTTGTCGATGTCTTGAAAAGTTTAAGATGGACATCTCAATACATGACTTGTCTAGTTACCATGACGTCGAACCTCATTTCAGCGAGCTTCTTAATAGCTCAGAGGTCCCAACATGGCCATCAACTCTGCGAGAAATTGAGTTGATACAGCTACGCAAGTGGGACGATACGACAGCGGATGTATTCTTTACATCTCTTCTTGACGCGGCTCATGAATTACGGAACTTGCGCCGCTTAGTGATCAGCGCGATTCTCAAGATTGGGTGGCGCGATCGTGCATCTTTTCGAGAAAAATGGATTGGCAAGCTCGAGAAGGTCTTCTTAAGGCGCAGTGCACTTCCAGATACCACACTTAGCACTATTCCTCCTGCTTCTCGGCCGCCACTACCTGGTAGCTCGGCTGCTAGCATAGGTGAAGATAATACTACTTCTCAGCCAGATCCTCACGGTAGTGGATTTTCGACACCCTCGAAACGAAAAAGCGCCCGCCTTGCTCAACAGAAGCTTTCTGAGGTTGAGGATGATGCTGATTTGAGCGCATCCCACCGTGCAACGCCTGACAGTGACGATAACAAAAAGCCGCTAGTTGTACAAGGTATGTGTGACGTGGTCATGGTTCGCATCGACAATCAACGCCCAAGTGAGACGCAATTCAATGAGGAAGATTTTCTTGATGACGAGGCCAGTGGTGATGAAGATTGGAACGGATATGATATGGATGCGGGAGATACCACCCACGCATGGTGAAAGGCGACTCGGTCCTCTCCATTTTTTTCCCCATCTGTTTGTTTGTCTATATATATACTGCATTGCGCGAGTTTGCTGTCAAGAAGTTGCCATGGAGTGCTTTCCATTGTCGGTTCCCTGCTCCTTGCTTTGTGCTTCTGTCGGTATTGTTTTTCATGCCCAGGCTTTCTTTACCATGTGATACACCCGGGGGTCTGTGATGCTTTCAAGGAGTTCGGGTTAGAGTTACAGGTTGTTCTGATACGGATGGCGATATGGAGGTATATGGGTTGGCAGTTTTCATTTATTACCTTGCTGGCAGTGGCCTTTTGTTTTGTATTTAGGGCACTCAAGTGCCTTTAATGATTTTACTTGATACATGGCTCTTGCGGTAGAGACATGATTCCAGGAGGGGCTTGCGTTCAAAGGTATCACATATATCGAAGAGCTCTGCTAGATACAACAAGTATTTATGAACCGTAATGATGCTTTGTAGCTATATGCTAGAGCAGAATGCGCCTCGCAGGCGCCCTTCCAGCCATCGTCAAATGATATCATAACCACTACAGCCTCGTTAGCAACGCCCTCTCACTCAAGGTCACCCCGCACACACACTATCAGTACTGGAACTTAAAGTATCCGTTATCATTCGAGACACGTTCGCCAAGGTTGACATCGCGCGGTTGATAGTTGCCATTCACATCGCGCAAACTGGCGCGGAGCACAGGGACATTCGCACCGCCCTCGATCGCGAAATGGACGTCTTCGGCAGAGCCGGAGAAGCCCCGACCACCCCATTGAAAGTGGCCTATGATACAATTTAGAGCTAGTCATTCATGTTCGCAGATGTCAGGAGAGTACCATTTTCGTTGCCGAGATGCTCATCCAGATTCACTCTGGCCTCGCGCCATTCACCGTTCGCGCATCGAAGCTCAGCAACCAGGGCATTCTTTCCCTCCACACGAATGTTTCGAGCACTGCTTTGGAAATCCATGCTGGCTAAGGAATTGGTTGTCAAGGAGATGTATGGTGGTTGTGTTATGGTGAATTATGGAAGAAGACTGAAAAAAAGGATTGAGAAAGAGATGCCGCTGGTATTTATATCTACGTCTGCCACGGGTGGAACGGCTCCCCCATATGTCAACGTCTTCAAAGCTACTCCGGCCTATACACTATTACACATGGCTTCCAATCATTTGTTGAATTGGCGCATGATTGACGTCGGTGGGGAGCTGAGATACCGATTTGACTTTGCTGGACTCCAACAAGATTAGTTCTGACCCTTTCCCACGGTACCCTTCTCCTATTTCCCTAGGCAACTGGTACGATGGATCCTTGCCGTACGAGGAACCCGTATCAGATTGGCTCCTCAAAAAATGGCGAGAGGCTCCCCCACCTAGTGCAACTAGATGGGGTCTCTTGGCAGACACACTTCAGTAGTGGACCTTGGAGGGGTAGTGATCAGCTGTTGGAGGCCGATTGCTGCGAGACCTGCATTCTACCACGCTTGTTTGCTCTGCGCCACTTAATTCGCCCTTTACTTCATCGATAAGCATGCCAGGTTTCTTTTCGCTACGTGGGAAAAGTCACATCCGGAGATGTACCAGATCATGGTGCTTGGAACGGATAAATGACCTGCAACCAAGAGCTACAAGATGTACTCCGTATCGATAATGGAGTGAGGGGTATAAGGCTAGTCAATTTGCTTTCTCCTCGCGGGTGGACAGCAGCGCGATCCTTGTCTGATATTGCAATTTTATCTAAAATTTAGCCCTACGTTCGGCCCCGGGGGAAGCGCTGACTTTCCTTTTAGGGTAAACAAATTCAATAGGTCCCTGAAAGTCGCCTTCGGCTGAAGTGGTGTGATGTGCCCATTTTTGCGAGGTTTCTGAAGATCTCCTTTTCTTTTTCTTTCCCTCATCTTCTGCTGTTATCCTTTTGCCCCTCCCGTTTCAGACTTCTCACCGACTTCACAGTCAGCCCTCAAGTTATTGACCAAACCCGCCGGACCCACTTGGGATACCTCGTAGCGCCCTATAGCGCCACTAAATATAACCTTGTGTCGCAATTGGGTACTCCGTATGTCCTGTACTATGTAGCTCTGTAACAGTGGCCTTTCGATAAACGATCAGGTTACGGAGTAGTCTGTTGCAAAGCCGCTAGCGCATCTCCATGGCCCAAATATTGTCCACCGTACCTAAAGATTCTCACTGGCTAGTTTTGTTTTTTTTCACCGCAATTCTCGGGCGCTATGTAGGCGATGCATTCTAATTTCTGAAACATCGATCCTCTGCATCTGGGAGATCCTATGGAAAGCACCCACTTGCCGCTATGGACATTTAGTACACTCCTCCCCCTCCTACTCTGGGAATTTTGGCGGTATGAGGCACGCTCTGATAGGCTAGTACCTAATATAAGTACTGGTACTCTCATTTGGTTTGAAGTGGAGTTCTACGTGTGCTTTCTCGTAAACGCTGCGTTGCCACTTCAGTCTATCCTCTGCAATACTAGTACTCCATACATTTCGGCCCCATGAGATGAGGACTCTCGAGAGCATTATAGTATGAATGCTAGAACAAGAAAATACTGGTGGATTCATAATTAGGTTTTAGTTGACACAAGATATACTTCGCGTAGACGCTGACAGGTCGACTTTAGCCTTACTCTGAACCCAGGAATTGAATTACTGGCTGTAAGTAGCTGCGTGGAGTGTGAAATGCATCATATTGTTTCAATTGTAGGTATTGCGTCTAAGCGGTCGTTTGGCTGGCGGACAGGCAAACGCTCAGCTGCATGTAGCGCAATGTGGTGGTAGAACATACGTAACGCAGGCAGCGGCGCCATCTCCAAAAATAGTGCGACGCGGAATGAAACACGACGTATAAATAGCAGAATTTATGTCTGGTTTGCTCGAGTCATGGTCTCCATTGAGACATGACGATCTTTGGCGGGGTTGTGATCTACGTAAGATTGGCGGGGTAGTTGGTACACAGTAGGCCTGGCAGCTTCGGCTAGATCGTTTACGCTCTGCATAGTACTGGGTTACGCTGAATAGCCTAGTGTAGATTCTGGCTTTATTGACGGGCATTGCCGAGGAAGCAAATAATGGAACACTAGTGTGTCGGAAGCGAAAGACCTACCCTATGTCTACCATTTGGATAGAGCTTTTTGTATCCAAGGATAAAGGCATACCATGGTTGATGCATTTTGCGCTGCACTTAAACAAATCTCGAAATTGCTGGCAGCTTGGCCAATCGAGGCCTTTGTCTCATGCAGCAAGTCTCTTGAGGAAATCTTATGGCGGCCATACGCCGATATTGCTTTATGTGTCTGTCGTCTGTAGTGTCTGTAGTGTCTGTAGTGTCTGTAGTGTCTGTAGTGTCTGTAGTGTCTGTAGTGTCTGTAGTGTCTGTAGTGTCTGTAGTGTCTGTAGTGTCTGTAGTGTCTGTAGTGTCTGTAGTGTCTGTAGTGTCTGTAGTGTCTGTAGTGTCTGTA